>NW_024884142.1:96639411-96903607 GCF_019232065.1 Centrocercus urophasianus
AAACAGAAAGAAAAAACAGAAAGAAAAAACAGAAAGAAAAAACAGAACAGCCCTAAGGTTCCATTTCTGTTTCTTCATTTTAAATGTATAGTCCCAGTGGATGTATTAAAAAAAAAAAAACAGTCTTAAAAAGGATAGTCCCTAATCAGATCACACAAGAGAAAGAACTTAAAAACTAACAAATGAATGCCTTCAAAGCTGGTCTCATGATATTTTCAATGGCTGAAACCAGGCAGCATGACTGCATCCTAGCACCATCATTTCCTACAGCATCTCTACCTCCTAGCCTACAGAGAGTCCATTTCTTTTTGCTGTTGATGGACTGCTACAAATCAGACAGTGAAGGATCTGAAAAGCGCTTCCCAGAAACATCTCAACCGACGATAACTGGTTGTCTGACAACCTCAAAACTTGTACATAAAGATCCCAGAAAAATATCTCCCCGAATAGTATTCTGGCCTGCAAAGAACACTCTAAGTTCACAGCAAGATCACTCTCTGTTTTCAAGTGTCAGTGATGCCTTTCCTGGCAATTGCATACAGTGCAGGAATGTACCAATCAGTGTTTCCCCTGTTCCTCATATTTGGATTTGCTGACCCAAATCAGTCACGTGGACACCATCTTAACCTGATCAGAGAATTTCAGTAAGCTGATTTTAGGGAAGACTCAAGCGTACATGTTCTTTATTGGTTAGCAAACACATTGAACAGCTATGTTGCACAGTGGAAATCACTGCAAATCTCTTGCCACCTCACAATTAATCAATGTAAGCTGCACATCTAATTAAGTTAGCCTCAACTTATAGCAACAGGCAGGTCTGACTGAAGCTTGCTGTGACTTTCTGCGTGTAGTCAGTAATATGTGCTGGGATGCTGGATTGCTCTGACTTGGATGCTTTTCCTAGATGACACTCCTTATTGCTTTCTCAGCTTTAAACAACAGTGATGAAAAATCAAAAAGACAAAGGAGCTGACATTCTTGAACATATACTGCATACAACCATTTGACCATTTAGAAGGAGAAAGGTCTTTTTTTCTGCAATTTAGAGATTTGTGGATTATGAACAAAAGAGAACAAAACTTATTATGGAACTTTAAATTTATGAGTGGCAACAGATAATAACTTCCAGAATTTAGTTTATTATCTCTGTATGTTGTAATGATCCATTCATATAATGAATGCCTATAAAGCAAGCATAGTGGAAGATGATGTGGGTTAAAGTAGAGATGCAACAGTTCTGGTCAGCTTTACACAATAAATCAACTTTTATCTTTTCTTTCTTTGTCTTGTGCTCTGCAACTGTGCCAAACCATTACATAATAAAAAAGTTCCATTAAGGTAGAAGTTGAAACCAAAGAGAAGCAAGGTTCAGAGGTATTTGGAACCTTTATGTGCAGATGTGATAGCCTTATCTTCCAATCAATTTGTTCCCTTTGATATAATACATTGGCTCAAAGAAGAAGAGTTTTCATATACATACAACATACATTTCCATTTTTTAATAACTTTTTCAGAACATTCAGAAATTGTTGGTCTGGCTTTTTATGGATTCTTCCTGAAGATGATAATAAAACATTTATGAATTTGGCAGAGGACATTCCAAGTGTCCACATGCTCTGCTCAACATATGCAATACCTATACATCTTTTCTGTCTTTAAACTCTGGAGGGAGACACAGGCTCCACAAAACGCAGGAGGAAATCCTGACTGGTTTGGATTAATTTGTTTCTTTGATTCGTCATGGTCAGCAGAAATAAATGCAACTCATTAAATACACTGGCCTTCCACACCCACCTAGTGCCATCAAATTCTGTTAGGAGGTATTTAAACTTGCATGGGAAGTTATTTGAATGGTGCCTATCCCTGGCCTCGCTCCTCTAGGATCAGATGGTTCTCTACATGCAGTCTTAAAATAGGAAGGGAAAAATGTGCCTGTTTCTTGTGGGCACATGTGCAGAGAGAGCCAACTAAAAGCTCCACACTGTGCATGGTGGCACAGCGGCCACTTTACTCACCACTCTTCCCGGGGATGGCTGCACTGTTCAGCTAAACAGCACTACACTTTTCAGCTAAAGAGTTAACATCCACAGAACACCCAGTGTACCTCAATTTAACTGTACATCTTCCTTTTCAGTTTCTCAGAGAGTGAAATGGGGCTCAAGCACTGCCCTCGCATTCATCCCGAAGGACTGCACAGTAAATACATAGCAGCTACTCCATTTCAGGCTGTTAGGTTCCTCTAACTAAAGCATTAAGTAAGGAAACTGCTTTTCAATTTTGTTTATTCTTAAAGACAGCTTTGCCCTAAGGATTTGGCAAATGCATACAATGAATTTCCCTTCCACCTGTGAAGATTAACGTAAGGCATGCCTGGAGATGGCCTAGTCCACCCACCTAGGCAAAGCAGGATCAGCTCTAGCAGGTTGCTCAGGGCATGTCTATTCAAGTTTGGAATATCTCAAAGAATGGAAACACTACCATCTCCCTAAGGAACCAGTTCAGCCAACCTCTCAGCATTAAATAAATAAATAAGATTTTTCTAACGTTTAAACAGAATTTTCACAATTTTAATTTGTCCTACCACTAAGCACCACTGGCTTTGGATCTGGCTTCTTCATGCCACTTCCTTAGGAATAAAGTTCACTCCAAATCATCTGTGATTTATCATTTGACTGTCAACCTTCTTCAATTTCTCCACTGTGGCCTCAGAATTACTGAACATCCATATCGTCAATTTTCCAGCATGAAATACCAGAGGCTTGACTTAGCACTGAAATAAAGATTAATGTTTGTTTGCTTTTTTTTCCACAAAGTAGCACAGTACCACATTGTCCCAACACCCCTTGAAGAATTTTTTTCCATTTTACCCATTGCAGAAAGGGACAGCTTTAGACATCTTTTTGAACATGCTTATGTGTTGATATGAGGAGCATCTATCTTAAGCACAATCTGAGCACCGTCTAACAATTCATTGTTCCCTCTCACACCACTACGCCTAAAATGACAACTTCACAACTTTTTTGCTTGTTAGTGACTGGGACTGAGTGCATCCTAGGTTTTCTAGCCATACAATGCTCTCAAAGATCTCCCTTTGCATACCCATTCAAGGACCAAACACCTAAGAAGATAATCCTTGGACACAGCAAACAGACAATTCAGAGTTCATCTACTTGATAACCCTTCTGTCTTGCTGAGCACACACACACACAAACTACCAGAGACAAAACTGAATTAAAAGAAATTATTCTGTCCTCCTAATTGGCACTTAGAAGCCATTGTGAGTAATCATTTGTGTGAGAGTTTGCTGGAAAAATCTGATAGCTAATGTGATCTGTTGCTAAATAAACATATGAATTATGAGTAAGTATATAGGAAAGCTATGCAAGTGCATCCTTGATTCTAGCAGAGGAACTATTATACAGGCACACTTGGTTCTTATTCATTTGCTGTACAAAAATGTTGAAAAATTGGAGAGAACTCAGTCGCATGAATGAATTTAAAAAAAAATGGAAAATATGCCTTGAAGTGAGAGACTTCTGGTGCTCAATCTATTAGCTTAATGAAGAAAAGGTTAAAGGATAATTTATTAGTCTATAAGTATCTATTATCAAAGGGAATGAAAATTGATAATTGATGACTCTTCAATCTAGCTGACAAAGGCTTAACAAGATTCAATGGCTTGAAGTTCAAATTAGACAAATTAAGGTTCAGAACATGGTGCACTATTTTTTTTTTTTTTCTTTACAGAGCAAACAACCAATTAAAGTTTGCAGTGGATGCTCCTCCGCTGGAAATTTCTAAATCAAAATCATGTCAAAAAAAAGTCATAATATGTGTCTG
Source organism: Centrocercus urophasianus (assembly GCF_019232065.1). Lineage (NCBI taxonomy): Eukaryota > Metazoa > Chordata > Aves > Galliformes > Phasianidae > Centrocercus > Centrocercus urophasianus. Next base: position 96,643,252 of record NW_024884142.1, read on the forward strand.
AAAATAAATCACAACTGCTGGACACCAAGCAGACTTTCAGAGTAGTTCCACAGGCATTCAGCTTGCAAAGGTCTCTTCTATTCATAACATCCTAGAGACTGTTTTGCTGCTTCAGAGTTATGCAGACCACATTTTTTTCTTCCCTGTACATATAATCCTATATCAGACTGCAATAAATGTTTCAAGATCTGGTTTGCCACCAGTCACAAAGGCAAAGAGCAGTATTTCCCAAAATGGCAACACATGAGTGAAAGTGTGACACAAATCACTGCGGTTGCTAAACATTTTTATTGAATAGTTAAGAAGCAGAAGGCAAAGTTTAGACTCTTCTTTAGAATAAGTAGCTGGTAAAACCCTTCTGACACTAGATTATAGTCTCTGCTTTGGCGTAACAACTAAATAGTCATTACATTTCCCTACAGCCTACCTTTATGAGAAAAACATTCTCTGGGCACTGCAGCCTTCAACAACGGAATTGAGTATTACTGGCAGACAATATCACTTGAAATGTTAGCTGTATCAACCTCTATGATGAATGAAACAGTTATTAGTCTGCAGTGCCTCTTTTAACAAGAGTACAAAAAAAAAAAAAGCAACTTAGCTCCTAGGTTGGGAAAAAAAAAAAACCTTAGAAGGCAATATACCTCATCTAGATACAAAATATACATGAAAAATGGTTACAGCCAGATTATTTACATTCTTTAGTCATTAGGGATAAAGAGGAGGCTTACTGACCCATCTTTCTAAGCAACAAATTGAAAATCCTCTGTGATAAAATCTCTCTGCATTGTGATTTCCAGTTCTGTCAGATACTCCAGAAAAATGGCGTTCACTTAGCGTATCTATCTACCCAGTGACTGATTTGTGGTCTTTGCAATTTAGATACTCAGCCTCTCTTTCAACTCCACATGTCTATTACATTAGCAACAAATTGTATTAAGTGAGCACGTGCTCAGGGAGACCAGAACTGCATCCTAGAAAGCCGGATGGCATAGGGAGATTATGTTTCTCTACCCAAATGTTTCAAATGAGAGTAAAGTTGAACTTGGGACCATTCCGGCTGGGATCTGTTGCTGCTGAATTTCACTGCTTCTGCACTGAGAGGCTCTAAAGTCAAGCTGGTCTCATTTACTCAATGCTATGTGGTGCAGGAGCAGGGGAGAGGTTACTCCATGACTCAGGCTGTGAGTTACACAGCATATACATGCCAGATTAAGGGCTGTTCTGTCATAGCACTCAAGGAAAGAAGGCTGCAGCTCCTGGAAAGCCTAGCACAGCAGAAGTAACATAAAAAGCCTCTATTTCAACAGAGAAAGATAAGAGCAGGGAGGATATCTGTACGTGCAACAAGTAAACTTGTTAACTTGATTAAGCCTATCTTATGCTGCTTACTGAACGCCACAGAAAATGCCACAGAACACACAGTCCTCATAACATGAAATTCTGCTAGGGCTCCTGCTTGAAATTTTCAGACAGTTGTTTTCTTTTTTATAGCACAAACATGCAGCTTGTTTCTCAGGGTAAGCACCTTAGAAGGACAAAGCCATGAAACTGAACATCTAGGAAGTTCAATTCTTCTGACTCAATGTCTACATTATTACATCATCCTATCCAGCAGCAAGGTAATTGTAGATAATGTGAAGCAGATCGACTTCTGTAATCTTCTGAAAAGAAGAGGCTACCACACTCTGCATTTATCCTGAATAGTTTAGGAAGCTGTAACAGGGAAGAATATAATCAGCCTACATGCTGCCAACAATAAAATCAGAGGTCATTTAGGATACATGATGGTTAAAGCATATGTGCTACCACATATCAGCTGACCAACCTATGGGAATGAACACTGTGAAAAACGTCAATGCGAAGAAGGTGGGGGGAGGAGGGTTGTTAGGGCAAGATGCTTGGAACATCAAGATGCAATGAGCAGGGCAGAGCTGCTGAAGAGAACACTCAGGGGATGCAGTATGAAGATCTCTGGACTGAGCAAAGTGTCGTGGTCAGGGAAGGATAATAAAAAGACTGGAACATACACCATCTGGTACAACAGAAGGGAGGATGGGAAACATCAACAGGGAGTTATATTTGCTAGGGAAAGCCAGACGGTGAAAGCATTGATTAAGATTATTTTGTTGATTAGGTGGTACTCCTTGATTTATGTGCTGGTGAAGAAGCAGCATTTACTGCACAAAGGCTGTGCCATGCAGGCAGCTGAAGTGGGATCAGACCCTTAGAACTTTACCAGCTCCCCCAGGGAGATGAGAGGGAGGGTCACACACAAGTGGGGCTCGCTTGTGGATTCAGGAAGTGACACATTCCAGGGGGAAGACAAGGAGCTGCGAGGATTTGTGACACTTAAATGACTCCTCTCTTCCTGAAGCAGGGAAGTGGCATGCAGGAGGATATCAAGGCTCTGTGGGGAGAGAGCTGCAACAGAAGAAATAAGCTGGAAAGTAACTGGTGGGGCAAAAGATGTGTATATGTACACGTATATATGTGTACCTCCATATGAATTTATACATATCATCACATGCAAACTTAGGTGTATATGTGTGTATATATATATATATATGTATGTGTGTTCACACCTACCCGAGGCCAAATCAACAAGCAATGTCAAGCTGTTGAGCTATATTGACACCAAACAATATATTTTACACACAGATCCAGGCTGCTCCTGGGACAGAAAGGGTGAGACTGGAAGCAGGCTCAGAGATCAATGACTCAGATTAGAGCTGTTCTCAGCTTCAAAAGTCCTCACTGGCAAAACACAGCAGGAGCAGTGCAAAGGGTACAGGATAATACAGCTAATCGGATAAATTTAGTACCTACCTCCCTGAAAGGTGGAACCCCGTGTGGATAAAAAGCCAAGAAATAAGCCAGGGATTTAAGGGAGAGGACTTGCATAGCACAGTTATCGGTATAAATCGATCACTGAGTAAGATGGGGACAATGTGACATCAGCAGCAATGCACAGCCAGTGAATCAGCAGAGGGAAAAGGGCAGCAGGCAAGCGGCAGCACAGAAAAATATTAGGGTCAACAGGAATAAGTCTCTGGGAGTATTTTTGTTATAGACTAGGGACAGATGAGCGGTAGGGTTTGCAAAAGCCCATTGGCACAGCACTCTCACACAGAAAACAATGAAAAAAAACAACCCTGAACATCTGAATGCCAGCAAACCCTGGAGAAAAAGCGATCAATCCTTAGTTGTTGTTAAAGTACAAAGAGAAAACAAGAACCCTTTACATGCTCAGCTCAGAGGGGGTTTCTTCCCTTAAGACATAGGATGTGTTTTTTACTACACCAAAACCACCATTTAAGGAAAATCTTGTTTTCTTGCAGGTAAAGTGCCGGAAAGTGAAAAAATGGCAGATTCACACAAATTGATCTACCAATAAACACACAAACATTCCTTCACAGCTTGCAGATCTCATCAGAAGATGCTGAGCAAGCTCCAGTTACTCCAGATAAGCTGAACACAGGTTAAGTCTAACACGGGTAGGTTACAAAGGGAGTGAAATCCACTAATGCCACAGCACAGACAGGTATAAATTCCCTTCCCATTCCCTTTGAACTATCTGATTGGGAACGGCCCTAAATATTACAAGTATTACATTCCACTATTCAATAAAGTTGCGCCGAATAGAATTATCACCTTGAAATTACAGGGTAAAACTCCCTATACAAAAACAGATTAAAGACAAATTAGACTGTGGGCCAGGTCACTATGATTGTTAATTAGTGATAATGGAAATACAATTAGCATAATGAGTTCCAATTACTGTATATGGAGAAATATGAGCATACTGCTTTCATAAATCTTGGTTCCAGGAAAAATAAAATGCATCTGGTTTAACAAAGCATGCCCTTCTCCTTTGCAAAAAAGCTCCCTGGTAAATATCTTTTTATGAAGCTAAACCTTTCTTTTGATGGGTTGTGATTTGGAAAAAAAAAAAAAGAAAAAAAAGAGAAAACGACAGAATGGATTTACCCTGTCTGATAGCTAAACAGTTTTGTATTAGCTTGGCTTCTGTTTTAAGCTTCCTAGAAAATCTTACCATCTGTTTCTTCAATCCTGGGTTAAACAACAAAAGACAAAATCATTGACTATTACATCAAATGCATTTATTGTTTTTGAAATATCTCGTGATCCCCCTCCTTCTCTCTTTCTCCTGATAAGCTGTGGAATTGGAAAGCCAATTATATTCACATATTTATACAATTCCAAATGGCTTTTCAAAATCTTCTGCAAAAACAAGTTGATGAAAGACAACAGCTTTGCAAACAGCAACAGCAGCATGTCTGAGGGTTACTTCGTGAGGAATTCTTTTCTTTTTTCAGAGCCAACCACCATTTATTTGCACAGCAGTTCGACACCTGTGCTACAGCAGGTACAATCGGGTTGGATTGAATGTATTACTCACGGATTTAGTTAAAAAAGGGGGGATTCTAGTTATGAATTTATAATTGCAGAGCTAATGGAAACAAAGTTTTAGTAAAGCTCTGCATAGCTGCAAGCTTGACTCCAGAAAAACAAACAAAAAGCCCACAATCTGTTGTTAACCATCCTGTTATGAAGCTGCTTGCTGCTTCTACGTGTCAAAATTTATTGTAGGTTCACAATGGCAAGGACTCAAGAATAGAAGGAAGCCCAGCCATGTACGTGTGTTTAATTGCCCACCTGGCCGCTCTGAACCTCTAATGCCTGCATTGAAGAACATTAAGGAAAAGTATAAAAATGGTGGTATTGGGAATGGGGAGTAGTAAGAAAAAGTGGACTGCCTGGCAGCAACAGGTCACTCTTACACCTGCTGAACTGCAGGCTGAGCAGTGCTTTCACTCGTGTCGTGTCAGCGGTGTGTTAATTATAAGTGGCTGTAGATGAACTCACTTCTGTCACAACAGCCGTAGTTGCAGCTACAGTGCAGAAGTAGAATCAATTCAGAATATATCCATTTTGTCAGACTCATGTGGTTGTACCGTGACACCGTGTAGCATCAGTGCAGCTTCAAAGGCTGATGAAACACATGGATTTGGCTAAACATACAAGGAAGAAGAGACAGGGGGTAAGGAGGTGCCCTGGCTACCTGCTGAACCTTGCAGAGCATGAAGACATGTCCTGCTCATGGGACTGCTGCCTGGCGAGAACCTTTTTGCTTCATAAGCTCTGCAGAGATGGTAAGATTCAACTTTTGTGATTTTAGCCCTCTAAAAATAAAGGAGAGGGGAAAAAAAAAGAACACCGCAAAATGTCGAGATAGTGATGGCTCATATGAATGTCAGCACAATAGCATTTCTGTGCTTTCAGGTTGCTATTTTAAAGGCCTAGGAAAGTACACAGAGCAAGTGAGTTAGAAGAACAGACTGACAGCTAAGAAAAGCGGACTGTGGAAGAAATAATGAGTCAACACGTCACTAAAGATTGTATCTTGACACATATGCACAATGAGGCTGAATTCAGTGTGTACAGGCAATCATAATTCTCACATTACCTCACTTTGCAATCTTAGCAAAGGCCTTTAAGGGTTGTTGCGTGCTTGGTTATATTCATCTGTGAAATGAAGATATCTCAAACAAGATCACTCCGATAGGCACAGTATCTGAGCACAATGAGAGGCATTCTCAGTGATAACAAAGCTTACGAGATAAGTGGATGAGCCAGAGAATGAAGGAGATGGAGGAACAGAGACAGAAATACCTTCCCTCTGAGCACACACAGGTGCTGGCACACAACCGGACCAGGAGCCTTGCCCATTGATGTGCCACACGACAAAGGCAACAAAAAAAAAGCCTCACAGGGAGGAGAGAAACAATTTTGCTTATTAAGGGAAGACGATATTCTGCCCCTTTTCCTGAGCACGGCAACCCTCAGACGGAAGGGGAAGGTTCAGTGGGACACCGGACCCTGTGCCAGTTGGAGCTGTCGTACAGAGAGCAGAGGAGTTATTTTGAATTTACAGCATCATCCCTCAGAGCGCAGGCATGTATTTCCACAAATGAATGATCTCAATCAGAAAACCAGTCCTGTGGCAAGGGATACATATGGCCATCACTCCCAAGAACAGCTGTCAAGCACTAGCCCTGCCCACTTCCCACTGTGCAACGTCCGTGGTTGCTCAGTCAAGCGAATGACCTTATAAGCCCACACAGGTCCAATCTGAACTGAAAATTATCAGCAAAAACTTGTTTTCCTTAAGACTTTCAGCGTATCAGGGAGAAATAATACACTTGGACTGCAAGTGAGTCTAAATGGCTTTTGTTACAGTTCTTTTGAGTATAAAATCTCTCTGTATGGAAATAAAAAAGCTCTTTGGAAAGACGAGTGCTAGACCCTCACCCCCTCTATCCAAAGCATGCTGTTCAATTTAGCATGTGCTTCACTGAATAAATAACACTCCCAGCCATGATGCTCTCCCTCCAACATGCTTAAGTATTGATAGATTGCACCTCTCTACTTTAAGTCTGCCTGGAACTTGTGACATTTGGCCAGTGATTTGGTAAATGAACTTGGAATATTTGACCCATGCAGCTGAGATTACACTTTATTTAGACCGAATGGACAAGATTCTTTGTTGTACTCAAAAAACCTGACAGATTCAGCTAACCTTTGCAACTTGTTCCCCAGGGTATTTAGCTATGAGGAAAGTCCCTCTCCTCGATGATTTACTGAATCTCAAATCCCTTCAGCATATACACATGTAACTAGGTGCTCTACTGGAACCTGTATATACAAGGATTTTGCAGCTAAAGGACCTTCTCCCAGACCGCTTTCTGATTTATGTAGACCTGCCATGAAGTGACTCATATAAGTGAATGAAATCTGTTTAGGACTTAAAAGACATGAAACTTGACAGACATTCAAAGTAAGTCAGGTTCAGCCATTTCATGTTTTATCTTTTCCTGTGCTGTATCTCTAAAACAAGATTAGCTAACATGGTGAGGGGCCAGTGTGAGGGATAAGTGGGTACTGGATCTGGACACAGTCTCCTAGGAGGGGTCTGCTACCCCTAACCTCTGATTTGGTGCTTCAGCAATGTATTTGTCACTATACTTCGATCTTGGCTGACATTTTTAACTTAGTAACGTTCTCCAAGACAATCTCAAGGCTGTAAAATCACATTACTCAATGCAAGAAATACTTCTCAGCAACTATCCTGCTCAGGGCTTTTGAGATACATTTCAGTATCTCAACAGGGTAATAATCGCAGCGCTATTTGTCAAACATAAATGGGAGCCAAGACATTGACGACTTGCCCTGTCTTGCCAACTACATGAATATAGGGAGTTTGCTGAGAAAATAATCTGTTCAACTCTTCACAGTGTCCTCACTAAATATTCCGGGGACATCCCATACCGATAAGAGGTGTCCAGTTAGTGTCAGGAACAGACTTGCAAAACAAGTTTTGGATAGAGTCTTCAGGACAGTATTCCAATGTGTTTTTTCCTTTCTCCCACAGATAGACACACATTGTCCTCCCAAGCGTACCACAACTACCAAGCAAGCAATCAGAGACAACCCTTGTTCTGTCTGTCAGACTAACAGACAGCTTTTGCTTTTTTCCATTGAGACACCAGTGGTAGTTTTCTAGGAAACAATACATTTTAGCATGTTTAACCTCTCCTCATGCAACTTAAGGTCACCTTAAGTTCTGTGCTGGAAACGCTGAACCCTCCCAGGGCTATCCATTGTAGAAGGGCTGGCTGAGAGAAAGAGGCAGCCAGGAGAGCTGTGCACAGCAGAGTACAGCAGCACAATTCTCAGCTACTGAGAGTCAAGGTTTCTAGCACATCATTAACTTAGGTATAGCAATCATCAGCAATATCTTCCATTTGTAATAATCCATCTGGGCCGTAAATGGTCCATAATGCGGTTGAATTAGCACCCCATTCAAAAGCCTACTTCCTGAGTTTAGTACATTATATCTCACCATTAACATTGTCTTCTGACTTGGTGGAGATTTTGTATTCAGTAGATGTTGGTGGTACCAGAAATAATTAAAGTGCTATAGATATTAGTTACAATTCACAATAAGTTGGTTGGTGCATTAAAATATCACAACTGAAGTCCAAGCTGACTTACACATTCTGTAGCTGCACGGGAGATAGGTCAAAGGAAAAGTCATTCTCACATTTCACTAGTTTCACTTACTTCATCCTCCCCATGAATTAGAAATGTGCCAAGCAGAAATGTGCACAAAACAGATAGTATGATCAACACATATTCCAATTCCTATAAGAGCTATTCCACATAAAAACCTCAAAAGTCCTTCACATAGACCTGCTTATCAGCTTTTTTAATAGTATAATGCTATATCACTGCGGCATCTCTGTGTATATCTCTGTGTACAGACACACCCTGCTGTGAAGTTCCCTTGCAAAATGCCAACAAAAAAAAGTCAGTAGAAAAGACAGGAATCCTTGAGATTTACTGGCCTTGGATATAGCTTTGAGAAGTTGCCCTACTGGTATTGCAAGATTGCTGGCACGAATTAGCAACAGCAAAACAATCACTTATGAGGTCTCAGCTACAAAATAAAGATTCCATTTCTCCTCTCCCTGGTCTTTTTATTTCTTTCTTTATTTATTTATTCTTAAGCATTACCTTTTCTTTGGAAGGGGATAGAAAGTGGGGGAAAAAAAAAAAAAAAAAAAAAAAAAAATCAGCTGCAGCAGCAAGAGTGAAAACATACTGACTTTCTATCCAGAGCAATTTCCCTTGGGGTGAATCTAGCACTGAACTCTATTGGGAAATGTAATTCTCTTCTCCAAGTGTCAGAATCTTACTCCACAACTCAGAGGTTTGGCTGTAATTTTTTTTTTTTTCTTTGAGTAATAGAGCATATTTTTTACACCACTAGTATTGTTTATGTCTCTGGAACAGCCTTTTTATGTGTTGTTTTTCTGATGTTGCGGATAAACATCAAACATCATAATGAAAGAAGCCATCCATGAGGTGCACGGCACCATGGATAGATTACGTAAATATTTTAATGATCTACCAAGCAAACAACAAATTTAAGAGAGGTACAATTATCTTTAAATCCTGCACATTGTAATTGTTTGCTTTTAATCTTTTACATAACCTTATTAAAAATTTTGAGATGGATACATTTTCCCACTGAATCTGACAAACATCTGGTTTACAATAGAGTCATGAGATGAAATTCCATCCAGAATCACATTTGCTCTTCGGTGTGCTTTCTCCCACTACCATTCATAACACAGAACTTCTGTGTTTTGTCTGGGATATAAGAGTGCAACGATATGTTTTTATTAGGAACAACGCACAGTTCTCTCCCTTACACCATTTAAATCTGCTATCTATGGGTAGGTATAGTCAAATATATTGATAGTCTCCCTCGTGGGTTCTGCTGACACTTGGGTTTAATTGTGGTGAACTTTGAATTCCTATCTTAAGGTCAGTTATTAACTATTGATGGATTCTCCTTTTCTCCATTTAATGCTAAAGTATTCATACTAACCAAGATGAATGAGAACGCTGCAGAAATTTTTCAAAGCCATGGCTGTGCATGATACCCTTGCACTCTTCCTATGTGACAAACAGAAAGCCCTTTTCTAAAGGTGGTGATTACTCATGTTCAGACTGAAAAAGAAAACACAACGCAACACTGTGCTGTTGACTCCTCGCCACTTTTTCTTCTCCTGGTATTATCTCTCTAGAAACAAAAGGTCTCATATGCCGCCGATTAGGAGAAAATAAATAAAATTTCCTCAGGCACAACCTTGGATACCAACCTTGAAACCAAATGGGGTCAGACTGCAGAGGAGCAGCCACAGCACGGCGCAGCACCCAGCCCCGCTGACAAACAACTCTGCTCCTTTGGGTTTCCCAGAAGGAAAAGAGTGCCCCTCGGAGATTTATAAACACATACATAATAAATGGGAGGCTGAAGTTTAAACTGTTATGAAGCATTCTCTACTCCGCTTCCGAAGTCCTCTGTGATTTAAAGAGCTGACATTTACTGTGTGCAGGCCTATTATTCAGAATGACTGTTTGTGTATAGACAATATTTTAAAATGGCTTGCTGTAGATGAAAAATTCTTATTAAGTCAGAAAAACAGTTTAAGTAGGTAACACTCTCCCAGTTTAGACTGCTATAAGTCTTACTGACCTGCTGTGGGAAAGGGACGGGGATGGGAGAGCCAGGCCCTCTGGGTGCCCAGATAGCCAGTGACACCACGAAAGGCCATGGTCTTTCATCACCTTGACCATCATCACAATGGCCATCACCTTCCAGTCTCATCTGAAATGATGAGGGCTGTGCCACAGATAAGCATTTAAACCTTCTTCTGTCACACAAGCTTTGACAAGTGTTGGATCTACAGAAATATTTGTCCCCACTGAAGCCACACTAGGGCAACTCATATTCATGCCCTCTGTGGTCCTTAAGGTATTTTGGTAACGAATATTTGGCAGTAGCCAGACAAGCAGTGTGTCCTGAGGCCTCCTGGGTCAACATATCCCTCACTATGCCAATGGGTTTACCAGCCCCAGCCTTCTCCAATCTGCTGCTTTCCAATCCCCCTGGCAATCAAGCAGTACACATCTCTGAACTATCTTCCCTGCATAGAGTCTGCTGCTGCAAGGTCCTGGAATTGGACAGGAATCACCGGAAATTGCTCCAAAAAAAAAAAAAAAAAAAAAAAAACAACCAATCAAAAAACAACAACCCAAAACAACAATTGAAAACAACACCACACAACAGGATGACCAGAATCAAAGTATACACACAGTGCTTTTGATTTTACACTGTAATAATTAAAAACCACTGCTAGCAGACCTAATAACTTGGCTTTGTACAACATACTAGTGGATCTCAATGTACCTTACAAAGCACATTCACACACACGCATTTCTCTTCGATCAGCCCACCACTTGCATACCATCCATACCTGAAAGTATCTCTTTTTTAATATGCATTTTTTTTCAGGTATTTTTTATCACACAGAATGTCACAGAGAACAGAAACAACAAAAACAGTGATATCTGAATGTGTGCTATCAATATGACTGGATATATTTCTCTAGGATGCAAACTCTTCGAAGAAAGAGATCCCACACATATTATTTTACTGTCACTATATTTGATCATAATACCCAACTCAGAGACTAGTTCATACATAATATATGGATCTGGCTAAATACAGCTAGACTCACATTTTTCAAGGTGGTGTATATTGATCTGGTATAAAAAAAATATCCTTATTGAAGCCCATCCACTCAAATCTACACTTCATGCCTTCCATGAGATTTAAGTGTAGCTTTAAATAGGAGATTTTAAAAGGGGGAGTTGGAACCTGAACTTTACATTCGGACTTCTGTGGTCTGATTTTTTAGAGGTGGCAAGTACTGCCATTGTCCACTGATATCAACTGAAAGAAAAAGATACCACACTTACAGAAAAGCAGAGCAGAATGGACACAGCAAGCACGATGCACATATGCAGCATGCACGCTGAGGCACCTGAATGCTTTATCATTCAAGCAGCAAATCAAGCAGCAGCTCTACTTCCTATATTGCCCAGGCTTCAGCATGTTCTGGCCCAGTTTATCCAGCACTCTCTTGGCCAACTCCCTGGGAAGTACCAAGTATTTTCATAGGCTATGGCCCATTCCATATCATCATCTTAGTTTCGAAGACAAAAATTCTTAACAAAGTGGGCAGCTTTGCAGCCAAGAGCCTCAATGCTACAGAATAGCCTTTGATATTTAATTCCTAACGCACATATATATATAGCCAAAGAGCCTGGTTGCCTCTTAGACACAACAGGAAGACCTACAGGAAAAGCAACATTGTAATTAGAGAGCTTCTGGCAACCAATTTAATCCTCTCTTCTCCTGAATTTCTTGTATTGCAGAATAAAAGTTGCAATGAAAACCCAAAACTACCATTTTCACAGAGCAACTACAGAAAAATTCTAAACAAAGGAAAGAGGAAAAAAAAAATATCACAGCCAAACTGTTACTCCTAATCTGCTTTTCTGTGAAGGGGATGAAATGACTAATCACCAGCAGCTGATCAAGAAGCAATTTAATCTCAGCTGAGGCCTGCGAAAAGTCAGCAGAGACAAAAAGCAAAGAAAAGCAGACAAATGTTAAAAGATTTATTCTTCCATCCAAGGATTTCAGATTGGAAATGGAAAAATATTTTCTTTCTTCTCTTTATAAATCACACACTTTGATACACACTATTTTTAAATACTGCTTATGAAATATTAATACTTCAAAACAGATTTAACAGGTCTTAGGAGTTTCTACTGAATAGATAATTTATGAGAACTTCCGGCTTCTTTAGTTTTATTAAAAGTGTGGAATGGAATATAATATTATTTTTGCATCAAAAAACGGTGTATTACCCACCCATTGGCAGCCATTCCTGTAAAATATGTAGCTCTTAATCATCTGGCTTAGGCATTTTTCCTATTTGTGAAGTTTGCATCTAACTTTCTTTTTTTCTTTCTTTTTTTTAGCCCAGTTAAGCCAGTTTTATTTAAAACACAACACTGCACATGTAATTTGGACTTTCTTATTGATCTCTTCAAAGGCATTTCTTTTTGTAAAAAGAAGAAGAATGCACATAATGTATGGTTCCTCAAGCAAAGATTCCCTTTAAGAGCAGAGAAGGGAGTTTTTATTAAAAACAAAATGTTGAAGGGCAGGAAACAAGGAAGACCATCTTTGTCTTCACATCTGCCCCATCCGAGGTGTAAGTGCTGCGTTAAGAGAATCCTTGTTTTGCTCGGTAACCGCCCCCTCTTTCAGGCCAGCACATTTACTTTGCAGTGAAAATTTGCTTCCAAACTGGATTTTCCTAGCAGACTGCTTGCAACATTTTCCCCATCCCAGGTCTGATCTATCCTGATGTGCGGGGCTGCAGCATGCAACAAAGCAAAGTCATTCACTCAAGTTTTAGCACAACTTCTCGTGGTTTTTTTTTTTGGAGTTTTCTGGGAGCATTTTATACCTTTGATTTGTTTACTACTCAATTTTTGTTATTCCTTCCATTTTTCCACACGTGGATCTGATACGTAATAGAGAAATCTTCCTTATGTTTTAAATATCAATAATAACAACAAGCTAATATATTCTAGCTCCTTTTTAGGATCTCTGAAGCCAATGGAAATAGTGCTTGTCACTCCAGAGAAAGTAGGATCAGGCCTCAGCTTTTTGCAGCACTGAAAGTGAATAGCAAAGCTCCTAATGACTTCATTGGGACTTGGATTTAGCCCTGGCAGGAAACACAGCCATAAAATCATAAATTCAATAAGATGAAATTCCAAGTGAGTATATTTGGTAGAAGGTGAGGACTGGAAATGTGCAGAGAGGAAAAAGTCCAAAACCAACTGTCTACAGCTGTTAAAAAATGAGCTGGTGTCACGTTGGTAACCCTTTAAAATAATGGTCTAATCATTATTAATTCCTTCGATATTTAATGCAATAACATTAATCACGATGAACTCATTTGGTATTAATGTGAATGTCAGGCATACCACTCCACATATACGCACATCATTTTGGGATTAGTTTCTCACTATATAATTTTCTTTGTATCTCTCATAAAGAGCTGAGGGTGGTTGTTTTGTGATGTTAGACACAGAGCTACTTACACACAATGGTGCTTTCCATTTCCAGAGTTTGATAGCACCCACAAATGCCTGGTCTTCTCGGGTTACCAGTTTAATATCTAGAGATGAGATGAAGAGAAGCCATTGGCAAAAACACATGAAAACAGGATGATTTTGTTCTTACTTGCCTTTTTGCAGATGCTACAAGTGCAGCATACACAAACCCAGAGAGACCCACTGCTGATGGAAAGTGACATTGTAATACAGAAGCTAACTAATGGTAACAGAGGGTTTGGACCACTGACAAATTATCTTGGTCAAGAATAACACCAGTACAGCTTGGTGGTTTGCAATAGCCAGATAAAGAAAGTCCGATGGCATCTCCCAGATGACACTTCCAGAGAAAGGACCTTCTGGGATGCCTACTAGCAGCATCTGAGATGTACAAAAAGCACTAGGATGACGCTTGCTTCCTTGGTAGACATGCACTAAGATAATGATATCAAATCACTGGATGTGGAAGAAATGGCTTCTCTTGGGGACATAACTGAAGCAAAAAACGGTGCATTGAAAATCCACATAATCAGGAAGCCATCGCTGAACCCTCTTAGCAGCTCACATATACTCTAATTCATGTCTGAATTTCTATTGTTTCATGCTGGTTTAAGTCATACAAATGCCACGTTGCAGCCTTCTCACCCACTCCCAATGAATATATCCCTTTGCTGCCTTTTGCTTCTTTCTGAATAGCTCGGCATGCCGTTAGTTAAAATTCATTCTTTTAAAGCACAATATCCATTTAGCTCCTATCCTCTGAACTTTATTCATTTATTATTAACACTGAAAGCCAAAGTGCATGAGAGAAGTTCAGTCCTATCGGCGTTTCGGATGAAAGTAATGTCTCGGTATATTAGCAGTACACAGCACTATCATACATAAAATGCTGCCCAGTCCTTCAACAAAGCAGCCGTATCCTGGTGCCTAATAGGATCACTTACTTCAAATGTGACACCACCTTCTTTGAAATATTTGTTTAGATTTCATAAACATATGAAGCTTCTCAAACTCAAACAAAACCTCCAGCCTCCAGTCCAAGCTCTGATTCTAAAGAGCTTTCCGTTCAATAAATCAGAGTCTGAATCCAGCATTTTTTTTTTTTTTTTCCCTTGGGTTTCTTTTTTTTTTTTTTTTTTTTTTGGATAAAAATAAATGTCATCTGGTTTTGACTGCAGATAATGAATCATATTAAGAATTTTAAAAGCACTATTCTCTTTTTTGAGACCTAATTTCAGACCTATTAACACTTTAATATGAAACAGAAGCCCATCATTTCATTAGAAAAAGAATAAGGCCTCTCTTGTACCATATGTTGTTTCTTCCTTTATAAAAAATCCTTTTGAAATCCTAGATTGGGCTGCATCAGAGCAGAATGTAGATCTGGCACAAAGACAATGCATAGGTGAGCAGACGTTGCATCAGAGAGATTAAACATTTCAAGCAATATTACAGGTTTCCGGCAAACTCTCCTTCACATTCCTTACTAAAATAAATGATCCAGCTTAAAAATAATGTACCATTGCAACACAAAAAAACCCTCCTGGTGGGGGCGACCCAAAGCACGTCCTCTACAAACTTGACTACCATTGCCACAAGGACAAACAGCTGCTTCCTCACAAGTGCTTTTTGGCACGTCGTGTATTTATGAAATAAGAGAAAGAAAATCATAGCTGCTCCTTTTCAATATTTACATTTTAAAAATGAGAATGCCTTTAAAACACACAGAACGCGAATGCAAGAGCTGGTGTGATAGCAGAGAACCTTATTGCACATAATTAACAGACACATAATGTCTGGTTACTAGTAATTTCCTTCTAGCTGAGTAAGGAAATAATTTAATCATGTTGATCAAATGAATCCCATGAGCCCAGCGTAACATTATGCTTTTTTTTCCCCTCTCTAAATCTGCATTAGCTGATAAGAGTCTAGTTGGTGAAATCACAGAACCCAACCTTGTTTAGGTATCCTTAATAATACCTAAAACATGGGTATGATTTTAGTAATTGGTTTCATCGAGCATTTCAGTGGAATATTTCCTAATTGCTTAGTGCTGACTGCAAAGGAAAAGAGCGGGGAGAAGGAAGAAAGAAATAACTTGGCATCTTCATTATTCAGAACAGAAGCAAAATGTTTTTTTGAAATTGCGTAGACCCTGTTTTTCCCTGTTGCAGCGAGGAAGGTACTTCTACAAAGACCAGCCAAAACAGTTATACCCTTTAAATACTCAGCTGTTGAAGAGCTAACAGTAAATTACAACTACTCTCCACCTGTCAACCCCAAAAATGTATCCAAGCGCACCTCAGAAATAGGTAGAATTTCCTTTTTTTTCCCCTCTCACTGTCGTTTTATTTCATAATACATCATTTGCCTTGTCATTCCAGGGTTTTGCAGCAAAGCCTTTTGTGGGATTCTGCTATTGTTCTCTTCGAACTACTTAGAAAAAGCACTGAACTACCTTCTGTGCTATCTCAGGTAGTTTCCTATAATGAGGTGATATAATTTAACACTTACCATAATACATTTTATCCACCTATTGTTTGCTAAATAATTCCTGCAATAACACTTTTATTCTTTCCATAATTCTTTAGGGTAATGCTGGAGGAATAATATTTTTACAGCGGTGATTGATGTAGGATTCTCCAGCGTGAATAGACCCCGTGAACACAGGTTATTGATAAGCATAAAAAAAGCTGTATGAAAAGAATATCAGGGATCAAAGGGTTAATACCATTTTATGAGGTTGTAAAAATCTACCTCAAGAATCTTGTGTTAGCAATATTCTTTGTGTAAGATGTATGTTATTAAAACAAGTAGCAGCATCTGAATTAAAGTGACAGTATGATGGATGACTAGTGAAGTGGAATCAGAGTCGTTTGCAGCATTTTGGGCTAGATGTGGGAATTCTGCCTCAGAGGTAGGGCGCTTGGCAGACACATTGATTCCAGGCTGACGCATGTTCATAAATATGCCCCTAGAGAGGTGTGGCCTAGCAGAATTTACAAAATTATGTTCATGAATTATTTAACATTTATTTATGGATGCTATATTTAAACAGCATTTGCAAAGGCGAATGGACCGTAGCGTACATAGTGATCTTTAGATAATGCAAATTCTGCACAAGACAGAGACGGTTTGCACACTTCACGGAGAGGCTAAGTCCATCAGAACTAAGTAAGTGATATGTCAGTGTTGTGGCATTATACCCTGCTGCCTGTCGCTCCCCAGGGAGACCAAAGATTCCTGGAAATACCTGACAGGTTGGCAGTTACGACCTCTGCAAGAGAGCTCCTCTGGCAGAGCTGCTACAGCGGTGGAGGAGACTCCTCCTTTAAAGAAAGGCTCCAGAATTGCTCCTGCAGCCACCATGCCTCAGGTCCTGCTCACAAAACAGGCTGCGAGCAAACCGAAATTCCAGCCCACGCGTTCAGCTGCCGCACGGCTCTACTGCTCTTAGTATCAGACCCTATTCTTACCATAATGCCAGAGGTGCAAAAATAAAGCCCTTCTGAGCACAAAACTCAAAAGTGAAGCTGCACAGGAAAATCCCAGCCTCATTCTGCTGTGCATGTATTTAATTCACAACCCGCTGTTATGTGATTGAGGTCTTTCTCAATGAATACCACAGATTTCTCTCTGCACAAACAACTCAGCGCACCTGGAGAGCACAAGACGAATCCATACTGCACAGTGAAATGCAGCCATAGCAAATATTAAAGAGAAATGTTTGAAATGAAACAGAATCCCATGGTAAAAGCAGTGTATCTTGTTCTGGAAGGGATTACCCCTGAAAGAAAGGAAATCTTTCATTTAGCACTACACTGATAGTTTACAGTTTACCCTCTATTTACACTCCGTTATATTCTCCCACTGTGTCATTTCTTGATCTTCAAAAGACATAATTTTTACATTTAATTCTCACTGTAGGAGATATAAACAACACTGTCATGTGGAAAATCTGCTTTTTGGGTTTTTTTGCTTGTTTTCTTTTTTTTTTTTTCCTCTTTCTTATCCCAAGCACTTGGTTTACAAGGCTAAGTTCCTGCAGAAAGCAAGGAGAGATACACACCATACACTTTCAGGAGGCATGAACCAGAGATGAACCAGGCAATGAAATGGTGCCTTGTGTCCTGAAGAAGCACTTCTTAGGTGATGGTATGTATCAAAGCTGAATGAACAAAGCAAGCATCCTCCTTCCTGCATCCTCACAGAGAACTATGTAGTCTCTCTGATGCTTTCATATCCTGTCAACACAGAACATAAAGCTCATGTCACATGGAAGGAAAAGCTCTTTGTAGCCACAACTTTTGTCCCACCAGTAGAAGCTATCTTGCTGTGTCTCTCCTCAGAACCTTGCAATCTCTAAAGCATGTAGCTTTCTAACCCTCATATAGGAGGCTGGAGCATCATTATCTCATATTTTGTAGATGAGAACTGGGGTGGAGTGAAATTATAACAAGAAATTATATTCAGCATCTGAGAGAGAGAGTGGAGACAGTTTCTCATGGCATCTATCTCCCAACCCCTTATTTTCCTGACAATCTGCTTAATTGCAGGGGTCTTAGGCCTGGTGCTCTGACAAATAAAATGCTCAGGTGCTCTTCTAGGGTTGAATTCAGGCATGTTTCCAGTGCCTGCACTCTGACCCACCCCACCTCCCAAAACAATAACAGCAAAACCAAAACAGAAGGGTCCAAGAGGGTAATTCAAACATCCACATGTCCTGCTTTAGAGTCACATGGTCACATCCTAAATTCAAGACTTGCTGCACACAAATTATAGGTAAGGGATGAAAAGATGCTTGGGATGTCATCCTGACCAAGGGCTACCCTGAAGAGAGATCACCTTTATCCAACCCTTCCATAAAAATTATCTCAGCCTGAAATTCCTCAGCCTTCTGAAGTCCTTAGCAGTCCATATTCTCAGGCTGTGCTCTTCAACTTAATCTTATTTACTCCACTTTTAATTTCCTTTTTCTTACTTCAAGGGCACATGATTCCCCTTTCTCTGTGTAGCTTCCCTTTTATAGATCTAATGCTCATGGACCATGCTCCCTAACACTTCCAGTTGGTCCTTGAGGCCACATTCAGCAAACCTCTGATCAGCCACCTTGCTCCCTTTAGAACCTCACCTCTGGAGCACAGCTTTCTCCTCACTGCACCCAACAGAGAGCATACCAACACAGATGAAGTCTAACCAACGCTTCATAAAAGAGATGAATGTTCTTTGCCATCTCAGATGCATGACATCTTCCCTGTCCTTAATATATTTGCTTTTTCCTCCTAAAGTGTGTTCAGCTTCCCATCTGCTGAAGTCCTTTCAGATTCTTTCCTGTAAAACAACACATTCCCTAGCTTGTATTTGCCAAAATATTCAATTCCACCTATGGTCAGAGTTTGACATTTGGTCTCACTGAGTGCACCCTTTCCACTACAAGCCATTCCTACCATTTGCCAACATAATTTTGAATTCTAATCTCATTCAGCAACCTGCAGACTTGTCCAGTTTGGTATTGTTTGCAAATTTAGTAAGTTTAATATCCATTTCACTATCCAAATCCCTAATGCAAATGGTTAAAGTATCCTGGAAAGAACTTGGTACATCCTTCCAGTAGTTAGTTATGACAATGAGTAGTTATTTTTCTAACTTTCTTTGCTTCCACGTAAAACTGGTTTCCTTTAAAATTGGTTACTTTTTGGAATATTTCACAATATATACGTTTTTAAATCTCTCTTAAATTTTGGGATAAAGGTTGACTAAAAATTGGCTTAGCTGAGTTAATGGGCATCCGGCACATCTTTTCCCAGAAGAAATGGAAGAATAAGAGAAAACAAGAAGAAAGAAAATCAGCATCATTTTCAGTACTACCTTATGCTTTTGTTTCACATCCAGCACAGATGAAATCCATGTGTCTGAGATCTACGGTTTCAAGTTATGGCAGAGATAGTCTCCCCTTTGATGCTATGAAACTTCATGTTTCTCTGCAGAAGGGATTCCCTTCCTTCCACTCAATCATCCCTAGCATCACTTTTCACTCATTCCTAGTGGAAACAGAGAAAAGAAGCAACACTCATGACTACTCATGGTCCTTAAACAGGGAGACACAGCTCCACCACTAGCTGCCTCTGTGGCTGTGAATCTTGCAAGCAAACGGAATCTAAGCCTCTACCAGAATGCCTCAGCCCTGCCTCCTCCTGCCTGGAGGTGAATGCTTTTCAGTGAACACGGCCTCACCTTCTTTCACTGGGAAGAGCAAGTTGGCAAACTACCCATCCAAAAACCTCGATATCAAGTGGGGAAACATTTGTCTCCTGAAGGGAATGCTTCAGACAACACTTTTCTCCGCTGCATAAGAAACTCATGTTTCTATTGAGGATTACACCACAATTTTCTCCAATTACCTTACTTTGGGAATTGATGCATCAAATGTGAAAAACTTTCCCAACAGAGACTTTGGAAACTGTACAGTTTTTCTTTGTGTTCCATTAAGGTTTCATTTTTCAGCTGCCAAAGGTGGTATTAAGACAAAAACAAAACCAAACAAACAATGTTCCGCATGTAACTTGCCTGTGTCAACACAAAGGATTCATCAGCCATAATCTTGTTATTCAGACTAATTGTGCAGTACCAAGCAGCACTCTTGGCAGCAAACCCAAGCTTAACATTTGGGTTTGGGTTTCTAGCTTTCAAGTCTCACTTAAAATATATTAATTTATGATTTTGTTTCTTTTTAAGCAAGACAAACTGCTCACTCCGTTCTCTATGTATACTTCTTTAATAAGTACAGTATTCTCCAGTTCCCCAATGACCCTCTTACAACAGGCAGCTCCAAATCTCAGCTTTCCTAAAGTTTAGGGATGCCTCAAGGTGACCAGTCCAAGCTTAGTTCTCTGCCTGAAAGTTATTAGAGGTAATCTATTTTGATTTTCCAGCATATTTTTCCTCTGCTGTATCTCCTATTCATCTGGAAGCAACTCCTGTTTCCCTTCTAATTGATGAGGTGAACTGGTATGAATGAGCTTATGATTTCTTCTCTTTGCTTGAGTGGCAGAAAAGTAAATGGAAAAATTGTCTCTGAAGTTTAAATGAAAGATTTGGCTTTTGCAATAGTGAAATTACTGGCGCTCTCTGGATTTCTCTTACATGTTTCATGCCAAGGAAATAAACCATGAATGACTGGGGTAGGAGAATTTCTGTTATCAGATAAATCATCACTAACGCAAGTTCTCTGATTTTTTTTCCTCAGCAAGATTTGAATTTTCCGTTCTTTTCACTTTTAGTTTCCTGACAAGAAATGTCTTAGAGCTCGAATACCCAGACCTGACGTGAGAGCAGCATTTCAAATACTTCTCCCCTTCTTTAAGCTTTCTGTCTTTCTGCAGTGGTCGGAGTGCCTTCTCCAGTTTTCAAGCACTTAGAGTCCATTGAGTGTGGTCTCTGGTAGATTAGAAATGCTACTCCAGGAACACAGAGAGATTATCTTAACTTTTAAACATGACATGTAGAGATGTAAATGTTTAAACTCGAAACTCTGATTTAATCTTTTTAGGTTTTGTGTTTGTTTGTTTTATTTTGTTTATTTATTTATTTGTAGCAAGTATCCGGTACGTTCCTGTTCATCCAATGTTTTTACATTTGAAAGAAAGTGGAGAATTTCCAGTAAAATAAATCCAGCGGAATTAAAGCAGGAATCTGCCCCACTTGATTACAGCAAGAAAAAGAAAGAAAGAAACAAACAAACAAAAAAACAACCCAACCCTCCAACATGCTAAGAAGGGATGAATTTGTGACAATTTAAACCATGCAGTATTCAGGAATACCAAAATATTAATAATGAATATAAGACCTGACATCTCATGTCAAGAGATACAGAAGTGCTGTGCAAGCTATCAGACAAATCTGTATTTCTTACTAATATGCATAGTGCCTTTGCAGGCCACAGAGATAAATCAGGTCACATGTGCCTGGTGCTGCTTTAGCCCTGTATAACTTTTGCACTTTTCTGATGTAACTCCAGGCTTTAGAAAGCAAGGTCACTGAGTCCAACTACTTTCCTCACTGGAAGCCCAGGAAAAATGCAACGTCCTTGCAAAGTGCACTCAGATTCACCTTTAGGATGCTACAATTTGATATTCAGATTCAGTTTCAACAATACAAGCACTTCTGCTCAGGAGACTGAGGACAGCAGGCACACACATGTATTGAAACTTTCTCAGTCCTTTTCCACTATAGTGGAATTTTCAATGCCGGCTTCCTTTGTAACACAGAGGAGTTCGATAAACACACAAAAAAAATGGGTCACAAAGAAACTGGGTTGCAAAGATAACTGCATTTAAGGCTCTGAAGCCTCTGGAGAGATACAGAAAGAAGAGAAACCATTCTTCTCTGTAATTTCACTTCTTTTTTTTTTTTTTCAATCCCAGAAAGACTGAGCTGCTAGATGCTGCAGCCAAGGGGTATTGTGAACTACAGCATGCATTAGAGATACAAACTAAAGCTCATTATAAGTGACACAAGAGTACTGCAAGTAATTGAAATATCCTGGTTGAATTCCAGGGTATTTGGACCAGGTGTTATGAAAGAAATCCCAGCCTCAGCGTCGTCAGTGGCAAAACACCTTTCAACATTACAGAATCCATGAACTCACCAAATATGTGTTATTTTTTCACTTCTCTCGGCCTGCTTCATTTATCACTTTATTTATTCTATTGGATTTATTGTCCTCTGACCCTTCGCTGTACTTGGAGTCACAGTTTCTCCTAAACAGTATCCAAGCTCAATAATGGTCAAGACTGAGGTGAACTTTTGAACTCACAGGGGTCGAACAGGTTCAAAATTAAACAGGAACAAAAAAAAAAAACAGTTCAAGTTATTATCTTCCTGCATTCCCCTTCTGATTTTATTCCCTAGGCGATTAAATGCGCAGATTTAACCACGTGCAAAAACATTTACCAGCACAAGCCTGGTGCCGTAATCTGTAAGCATGAATGCAATTGGTGTTGGCATCAAGTTTGATACTTGATTTTGATATTAGAAAACAAAATAAGAAGAACAAAAAGCCTGGCCAAACTTGAGTATTTTGGACCTATGCAACTAATGCAGGCGGCTACTGTAGAGACACAAAGTACTGATCTACTATTGTAAAACAAGCACAGCTCTGGCGGAGAGTCAAGTCCTCATGTAGGCTTCTCTCTTTGACAGCAAACTGTAGAAGCAGATTGGAAGAGAAGACTGAGCAAGGAGAAGCCACAGGGAAAAAGAAGTCTGTTCAGACTGGTGTTTGCAAAGTCTTTGTGAGTTCCAAGGACACCTTGTTGGCCAAACCCCTGTGCCTCTTGAGATGAGTCCTAGATACTGATGGACAAATCCCACGGAGGATTTTTGGTGCTTTGTTTGTTACTAACATTGGTTCATGTCCAGTTAATTTCAGCCCCCACCTCGAAGAATAGAAGTGGAGAGGGAGGTGCTGTTGTCTTCTGGTAGCAGATGACAGGATGATTGAAGAGCACAGAGCTGTGCCACGGAAGGTTCAGGCTGGATGTGAGGAACAATTTGTTTCCCATGAGGGTGGTCAAACACCAGAACAGGAATCCTATCGAGGTGTCTGAGGTACCCACCGGTGCTCAAGAGATGATGCTCTCAGTAATAACCTTTACTTTTGATTTGCCCTAAAGGGGACAGTCCGTTGGACTCAATGATCTTTCAAGGTCCCTTCCAACTGAACTGTTCTGCTTAACAGCACTCTCTCTATTTGCTAATCTCCTAACTTGTGCTGCCTGCAGGAGAAGAAGCAAGGCATTACTTCTTTCAGATGAAACGGTCTCTATCCTTGAAAACCTGACAACACTTTGCATTAAGGATATCAGAGATACCCTTCTGTTACCCACCAGCACCTCAGATCTTTGTCAATCTTGATTTACCATCTCTCTCATCCCTCTGACATTTACAGTGATGCTCAGTGATGAATTTGGCCCAGCTTCTCTGCAATCCTCATAATGAACATCAATTTTTAAGCTCACCTTGTTGGCTGACAGTGACACTAATATCACTCCAACTTTTGTCACTGACTTCATCAGTTAAAATGTATGGTCTGAGAAAAGCCCTTTTGCTTAAAAGAAGAAAAAAAAAAAAGGAATTTCAGTGGTCCTGCTAGCGTAAAGAAACAACACACAGGCATTACCAGCAGGGTAATGATAATGATTATGGTGAATTTAAAGGTAGAAGATTGGGATGGTTCTGCAGGCAAAGGGGGACACTGAAGCTGCAGATGTGAAGCCTTGCATGTCCTCACCCAAGGTGCAAATTTTGCTGTCATCTATAAATCAAGCAGTTTATGAGGCTGCAATATTTACACTCTAATTAAAAAATCATAAAGCCAGATCCCTTCAGTTTGTAAAAAGAACAACTCTGGATCTGCTACTGAAACGTAGCGTTAATCAGTAACTCCTAATGATTTGCTCCACAGCCTTAGAGGTTACATGCTTATTCAGTTCAACATAACAAATAAGATAACAAGAGAAAGTGGGAGAAATAAAGGGAACATGTTACAGCAAACATAGGGCTTTGCTATTACCAAAACCTGACCCCTCCAATACATGTCACAGTTTGTTTTTTCATTTCCAAAAGGCAACAGACTTATAATGTAAAGCTTTGATAACACACTAAATACAGAACGATCCTGAGATGTTTTCTGCAGTGTAACCCTGCAGAAGCCAAATATAGCCCCAGAGAAACACCTGCTTTTACCTCTATGTGGTCAGAGCTCCAGTTCCCTACACATTAATGAAAAATGAGCCTTAAGAGCCGGTGTTCCCACGTGAGTTTCTGTGAATTCATTAGGGAAACAGCTGATTTCTGAATCTGCCATTTTCTGCTTATGCAGCCAAAAAAGAGCTCTCTAGCAAAGGGTGGAGAAATCTAAGCGCCGTACAACACCACAGATACAAATTACAACACAACATGCCGGCTGCAATTAGCGCTCCTAAATCCATGCTTACAGCAGCATTTCTCATGCAAAACTCTCCCAGAAAAGCACACTCCTGGCTTCACGCCCATTCAGTCCCTCTCCCTGCTACAAGAGGCTGAAGTCCCATGCAAGCCTTCACCTTTTCCAAAAGCAGGAGCAGGGAGGTACCAGCTCCGACTCACAGCCCATGAGCACAGGCAGGGAGTCAAGCACCTGCACGGCACTGTCACACAACCACTGCCCACACCACAGCATCGCCCATCTGATGTCCATGGCTCTGTAGCTCTCACCAGCTTGGGGTGGAAAAGACAGAAGGCAGAGATTTACCTCCCCACTATAGGCTGAAAAAAAAAAAAAAACAACGTCTGCAATCTATCGCTCGCACCAAGATTTTAATTCTTTTCTTTCCTTCTCTCACCCCCCTCACCCCCCCCTCCTGCTGACTTTAGGTTGACCACGAGTACAAAACTGCAGGTGAAAAATTGCAGACTTTATTTTTCAAAACCCTGATTCTTATTCTTCTCCTCGAGTCCTTTGACTGTCTGAAAAGAATCAAGGAATAGTTGTTTTAGGTGAATATGAGGTGGCTTACTTCTGTCACCAGTTATATGATGCTATCCAGAATGTATCATTAAAAAGACTCAAGTAAATTGCAGTTTTGACTCAGTTATTCCCAGCTCATATATTTTTGTCAGCATTTCAGGCCGATAAGAATTAATGAGAGTCGCAAGTGCATATTTATGTGACCAGAGACAGTTAAAAACAGTAATGATTTATCTTGGTTAATAGTGCAAATTAAAAAAAAAAAAAAAAAAAAAAAAAAAAAGAAAAGAAAAAAAATGGTGACTTTTTAGGTATTTTCTTTTTCAAGTGGCTTATTAAGTATGGTGCTGTACCAAGAAATTTAACAGCACAACTAAGGCAGTTCTAACTCCAAGAGACACAGACTTTAACACTGAAGAAGAAAAGTTTCTCATCAGGAACCTCAGAGCCACAAAAGCACAGTGGGCTTAACATACTAACCCCTGAAAGAGATGGGATGTATGAGGATAGAAGGGAGAGTCACTCAGAGGGTGGTGAGGCACTGGAACAGGCTGCCCAAGGAGGCTGTGGATGCCCCATCCCTGGAGGCATTCAAGGCCAGGCTGGATGTGGCTCTGGGCAGCCTGGTCTGCTGGTTGGTGACCTGCACAGATCAGGGGGTTGGGACGAGTTGAGCACTGTGGTCCTTTTCAACCAGGCCGTTCTGATTCTATGATGCATGGGTTTACTCCACTAGGTAATGAGTCTCAAGGAAGGGCAGAACAGCTTTCTGCTCCAATCTCTAGAAACCTTCCCCACTCTCCTGCACCATGGTCATGTGTGAGAAGGGCAGCAAGGAGTGAGGACAGCAGCTCAGCTGCTCCCCACCATCCATCCACACTGGAGATGCAGTCCACTTGGCATAAAAACAAACATGCTTTAAAAAAAAAAAAAAAGTCAGGCTGAAGAGAGCTCAACCTGTTTTAGTGAGCAAATAAATACTGCTTGAGAAGTGTGCAAAACTATGTTCAGCAAAACGATCCTCCTGTAAATTAACGTGCCCTCCTAAGAAGCTTCCTGCTTCGAAAAGAGCAGGGGGCCAAGCACGTGGTGCTGTCCCTTCCAACTCAAACGATTCTATGACTCTATGGAGACAAACTCACTCCTCAAGGTACCCAGACACCACACACAGATGATAGAACCTAGACATGCCTTGTTATAGCGTGCGGATTTCTTCCACGCGCACGCTTCCCAATCACTATCCTTCCTGGATTTTACAAAGTAAGCATGAAAGCTATTGTTCCAAGCCATTTCCAAAGAAAGCAGTTGAATGACATACCATAAAACATATGGGTCTCATTAACTTAAAATATTGCCTGTTTTAAACAGCCTCTTAGCAAATAACCATACTTAAAAATTTAATTCCATTTTGTGACTCATGCTTTTACCGTTTGGGCTACAGTTTATCTTAATGATTATATTACCATCGGTTGTACTTTGTTTTGATGTCCAGGCTGCTTGTGCCAATTCCTTGTGACCTCCTGAAGGAGACTTCCACCTCCAGATGCAGCGTGCCTTAAGATAGCGATGCTGGAAAATAACTTACAAAGTTGTCTTTTTACTCTTTTTTTTTTCTTTTTTTTTTTTTTTTTTTTTTTTTCTAAAAGGCCTATTTTCATTCAGGGCCAAACACAGCTCCTCGGCAACAAAATGTAATCAAAGCAACTTTCTTCAAAGTTTAGGCATTTTCTGTCATGGCGCTGTCTAATGGGCTTCAAACACTCCTTTTAAAAAAAATACACACACACACACACACACACACAAAAACCTACACATAACAAAAGTCTGTGTAAGTTTCTGCTGGAGTTTCTCAAAGCCAAGGCAGTCCTTTCTTGCTTTTAATGAAATTCCTTTCTATTTCTTCAGGTATGACTCCCCTTGGACATGGAGGGCATATTTTCTCCTTGAGTTAGGACAGCTTATGACAAATAATGATGAGGAATCAATAGACAGGAGGGAAATATTGGGTGAGAGGCTGAATGAATCTCAGAGATAAATTATTGACCACGGGCATGGCCCTCTCTCCTTTCTCTTATATGTTCGTATTCCATCTCACTAACAACCTGAAAGAAAATCAAATATTTTGTTTGGGGGCTTCACTAATATCAGCAACTTTTACTATCTTAATGGCATTTTTATTGATCTCAGCTTTAATGGGAGCTGTATATATTTGATGTTGGTCATTTAAAGTAGATGTGAGTAATAGACTTTCCCAGTGAGGATCATAAAGCAGCCCCTTGTCTGGCAAGCACAGGAAGCAAATAGAAGACAGCATTTAATCTACTGTTCTGCTGCAGTTATCGGGGCTGAGAGGGGAAAAAAAAATAAAATGTAAAGATTGGCTGCATCCCCCCCTCTACCCTCCCCGCATGCCGACTCTCGGGCACAGTGGTCATCAGCAAACTAACAACAAAAGGCCATTGGCGCAATGACCTTGGCTGTGGCATCACGCACTGGAGGAAAGAAATGAAGCCATTAGACTGAGGCGGGAGAACAGGTTATAAATCAAGCCATTTCCAATAAGCTGCTGTAATGGTCATCCATCATTGCCAACCACGGCGCACAGCAGACCATGGAGACATTGGAGCTGCTAAAGCTGAGACATAAACAATAATAATCCGGGCTTGATGTTTCAGCCCTTCAGGAAATTTAGGAACATTTGCTTTTCTTTTGTTTGTCAGAGGTGATATTTAAAGCGTAAGATGTAATAAATAGAGGACAGTTGACACATCAGTACAGTTTACAAGCACTGCATTCTGGGTGTGATTAAAGACGGGGAGGGGGTGGGAGAAGTTGAATGCCAAAAATATCCAGAGCTTCTGTGATATGCAGTTCTCTTCTCAGCACAATAAATTTAACCTTTTGGGTGCGTTACACCTAATTTCTTTTCTTTTCTTTGAAAGCAAGTGTGAATTTCTTCTTTTTTTTTTTTTTTCTTTCTTTTTTTTTTTTTCTTTTATTTCCAATAGACTCACATTGCCGAGCAGGCTTTCAGGGGTGGAGGGGAGGCGATTAAAATCTGTAATTAGGTAACATGTGGGTAAGTGGAATTAGATATGCATGGACTGTACATTTTAATAACGTTTTATTGATCATTTCTAGTGGCAGAACGTTACAGCAGCTGAACTATTTATGGCGAACATTTCAGGGATAAAAAAAAATTATACCCATGTGCAAACAATTAAAAAAAAAAACACAACACGCTTCTAAATTTACACGAGGACACACAGTATAGCATGAAAACATGTACACGATGATACATCTTTCACTACAAATAAAGAACCAGGTTTTGAACCTCAGCGTATACGAGAAACATCAAGTTTTTTGTGCCAGTAATTTTCATCAATTTATTCATGCTTCAGAATAAAGCAACTTCACACTGTACTCCTTATTTTTCCCTGCTCATCACAAGATGCCTTATTCTTTCACCATAAAGATGGCTACAGGTTTATCGAACCAAAATACCTTATTATGTGCCACTCTGTGCTGCTGCTGAATGGCATTTTGGGGGAAAAGCTATGGAGAGCCTGTAAAGAAGACAACAGTATCCACAGAGGCTTCAATCCTGGTTTGCGATGTTCAGCTGAGATTTTTACTCCCCTTTCACTTCAGTGGAGACAGATATCAGCCTCAGACTCACTGCCAAGCTCTAACGTGACCTCGTAGAGAGGCCTCCCAGATTAAATAGGATTATAGGAAATACAAATATATTCCTTAAAATGAACAGGAGACAGAATTCCACAGAGGACTCCCATCAAATCCCTGTGAAAACACCTGGGCTTGGCATACAGACAGGGGTTAATCTCACCCACAGAGACAAGCTGGGAGGCTCTTGGCGAGGACTGAGGCTGTGCCTCTGTCGTCACTGGAAGGAGACAGAGAGGAGCATGCCCTGGCTGCTGCAGGGTGCACCAAGTGGGCTGATCTGCCCCCAGGATCACCACTCCTCTCCACCAACTTGCAGTCCACCTCTCCTGCTCCGGATGAGCAATGGGTAGGAAAGGCAATTTCCCCTGCCCTCACCTTCCCTCTGCGCTCTGTACAAGTCAGGCCAGAATTTTTATCCTTTCACTGTAAACTATAATATCTGGTTTAAAATTATATTACAAGCCATTAATACAAACGGAGGGTTTGGGAGGATTTTATAACCCACAAGAGATGACACTCATAGGTTATGATGTCATTCAAACCACTTGATAATATACTGTACTAGCTTGCAATATTCCAAAAGCAGCTATTAAACTAAATATAGATGAGGCACATGTTGCTACAACAACACAAAATATTATGAACAGCAGTTCTCAGAAATATATGGATTCAGACCTGATTTTTATTTATTTGTTTAGTCACCTTTTTTTTTTTTTTTCCACGTGGGGTAGAAACAACTGCTTTGGTCTTCTGAAAGCACTTATGCTGCGGTCTGAATTTAAAATAGCCATAGTGAAAAAAAATAAAGGGCCAATCAAACACACAGGTATTCCTACAAGTATGTGTGAATATATACGTATGTAGAGATAGAGAAAAAATATATATTTGATTATTTAAACTACGATGCTCCCAGACAGAAATAAATCAGTCACAGCCATTTAAGGTAGCTCAGTTGAATTGCCTTTCTCTTCATACCAAACTTAAGAGCAATAAGAAGAGAAAATCTAAATACTAGTTGCTACACTTTTGTAAGTCACTATTATCCAAACAGTGCTTTAATTATATTTCGAGACCAGGGTATGGGCTGGGTGACAAGATTTACTGGAGGTCAATGTGAGCAATAACCATTTTTCTTCCCAGTGAAAAATAATATCATCAACGGGAGTTGTTAATAACTATAAAAAATTGCTGAATTTAAATGCTTTTGTAGGATACTTAATCAGAGACGTCTGGTCATTCTGGTTTGAGGTAAAGATATAAAACAGTTACCAGAGCCTTGATGATGATTTTAAGTATTTTACATGCTGCCCCATTTTCAGCCCATATTCTGAAGGGGTGAATCTCAGGTAAATCCATCCATGTGCAAAGTTACCAGGAACAGCCTGAGAAGGCTGAACCTCCATACATTCCCAGAAGGACATTAAGGAAAAAAGTGAAGAAAAACAAATAAAAAAAACAAGTAAAAAGTGATGAGAAGAAGGAGAGGATCCCCACTAAACAGATATATGCCTGCTGATAGGATCAGCAAAGAGAAGGTCCCTTTGGGGCCAGGCACAGAGCTCACGGGTGTGATGGAGTCAGAAGGACAAATGCCACCGCCAGTAGTGGCTTTCCCAGTGGGAACAACAGCTCACCTTTGGAACCCAGCAAAACCTCTCTCCATCTGCATGAGCTGCAGAGGACATCTCAAGAACAGCATGTGATCCAGAGAATTAAACAGGAACACTGCCCAAGCAAGACAAGAACGCAGAGTATTTAGCGGGGCCCTAAATCACCACAGTTTGTTTTCTTGGATTTAGCATGGAACACAGCTAAATCCAAGTTCTCAGTTGCATGTGGCAGCCTGACATGATCTGGGCAACAGCAGGGCACTGCTATGCACTTCTTTTTGTAGTTCAGCTGAATATTCTCTCTTATAATTAAACATTTGAACATGTTTTAATACAAATGTAATTGATTGTTTTCTCATAAGCTGCTGTTTAAAGGCTCGTTTATAATAAATATTTATAAGTATTTATAAATAAAATATTAATTGCTTAAAATGACATTTTAATGTGGTGCTAACCATCCGAGGAATGCTGGGCTACACGATGTGATCCCAGTTTGGGATTTGTGAACTCAGAGGCAGTAATGGCAACCAGTGAGAGCGCTATGAATAATCCTTGCGTCAAGAACCATCAATATGAACTCAGTAAAAGGAGCAGCTAAAAAGGATACGCTGAGAGACAGTATTCCCCAATCTGTAGAGCTACAGAAATGAGTCATGACAGGTTCTGAATGCAAAATTGTACTTAAGTCTGTGGTTGGGAGAATTAGAAGTCAGGGTTCTGTTGACAAGGAGAGGAGAAAGAAACCATTGAAACCAGGAGGCTGGCTAACACCCCTGCCTTCCTCTTCACTGCAGTGGGGAGAGATAGAGCAGCTCACCACTTTGAGTGCATACAAGGGGCCCAGCAGCTTACTCCTGACTTCACTCCAAGGCTGTCCCAGGTCTCCCCATGCTCCAGAGCAGCAGGCAGGGGTGAACCCCACAATAGCTGCGCTGTACAAAAGCACAGGCTGACTGAAACACTTGGTGGGTTCTTTGAGAGAAAAAAGCTAAACTGGGAACATTATTACTGCTTTGCTTAAGTATATATATCATCAGCAGCCTTCTTCAAAAGCACTCACTGTTTGCCTGAATCTGCTTCCCATGTCATGAGAGAAGACAGTTGGTATTTTGAACGTAGTTATTAATTGAACCATATAAAATATACCTCTTCATCTAGGAAAAGGCTTCATGTGAAGACAAGCACATCATATCTCAGTACCACCAGTTTTCATCAACAAAATATTCCAGAGGCCTTCACCTTAGTATTTCACCCCTGGGCTGCTCAAAAGAATTAACCCTATGTACACTGTCTGCCAAAAAGAAACCAAAACCACATTTTCATTTCTTTTGTTCCATCTTAGCAGTAAGTGTTCAGCACAGGCTGTACGCTGGGTCTGAAAGAATTATAGCCCCACAATAACACTACTACGTGTTCATGACAGCTGGAGGAATGCACCGTGTTTAGCTACAAATGACAAGTGTGGTAAGGTCCACAACGCACCTTCAAAGGGTGCCAGTGTCAATTACCTCCGAGCCTCTCCAACAGCTCCTGACAGGACAGTGAGAAAGTACCATATTTAATCTACTTACAGCTAGATTGGACAAAGTGCTAGAGAATACACTGTACAGGGAAAAAACTGTCAGCAAAAGGATGGATGAAACGATCTAATGCAGAAGAACTTTTCTGGCTCTGATTTCTACGATTTTCTGGTACAATGTCACACATGAAGGGTCTAATAGACAATACTGGCCTAATAGACCAGTAGCATAATTTGTTATGAAGTTCATTGCATAGAAGGGGTACGTACAAAGTGAAACAAGGAAATAACAATTAGAACAAAGAAATAATCACACTGCTTCTATCTGGGACGAGAATCAGGGCAGGGGGTGATGCATTTCTGGAAAGGTTCTTCACTTTGAATTAATGGCTTTACATAAGACATTCTTGGTGGAATAACAAAGCAGAAAAGCACTAAGAGATCCCAATATTTGGGGTCGTTATTTGGGGTCAAACTTTCCAAGCAGGCAGCCATAACAAAATCCATCATCATAACCCATTTGCCTTTATAAACACCTGGAACCGCCGACAGACCTTCTCAGCAGCTGGCTGGAGCAAAAGGGCCAAACGAGAGCAGCAGTGCACCAGGCGCCGGTGAAGGATGTGAGTCATGTCGAAGTCAGTGCAGTGATTCACATCTTTCTAAACTGGTCATAGATCTAAGCAACTCGTTGAACTGGTGGCCATGTGTGGGGGCATGGCATTTGTCAAAGCAAACGCCAAAATTCATGAGATGCTTTTGAGAGTACAACCTTTCAGGTCATTCCCCTTTGCGTTGTAAGCCAACCACCGACTCCAGCAGGTTTTAGACCTGAACAGAATGGGGCTTGACAGAGGCTAAAAGTTCTCTGAAGTCTACTCTACTGTGGGAGAGGTGGCGATATTTACCAGTTAGCAATCAGCTTTTGGGGTAACTAGGTCAGTAAAATCCCACTTACTAAGTAATAAGATCTTGCACCACATACTGCTGCCTCACAAAGCTATTACTAGTGACAAGAAACCACATCATTACGTGTGGTCATCTGCAAACCTCAACGAGGAACTCTGAGAGGAGGAAACTGCAGTTTAAAGAAGTACCAAGGAGCACATGCTGAATAATTTCACTCCTTTTATGTACATCAAGCCTGCTACCCACGGTCAGGCATTTGCTTCCTTCTTTACAGTATGCAAGGAGTTTGGTTAATGGCTCATGTTTGTTGAAGGGATTTCATTAGCATATAAACAGTTGATATTCAGAGGCTTTTGTATTTAATCAAACTGAGGAAATAAACCAGAGCAAGATACACAGCTCCTTACTATCACCACTATCCACAGACATCTCTTTAAGGGAGGTGGTTCCGACAACAGAGATAGATGGAGGTGAGGACCCTTGGCTATCCCCACCCTCCAAACCCCTTTCCTATAGGCAATGACTGCAGGCAGATGCCACTAAAGAACAAAGCTAATTCCATAGTTTTCAGAGCATTGTGCACACAGGAACCCTCCACAAAGAGACAGGAGAACAGATATGGGATCCCCACCCATCTTGGTATTTCCACAAATATAAGCCAAGCAGAAAACAAAACAAAAAAGCATGATAGGATGCAAATATGCTACCAAACTAAGATGAAATCTTGAAAGTGCATTAAGGAATTCTTCCCGATTACTTTGTGAAATAAAGGAGAACTGGGATTGCTAGAACTGGTGAAAATATTTTCAAATTACAAAAATTAATCAATACTCAAAGACACAAAAGTACACATCACATTTTGTGCCCAAATTTTGTGACTTTCTTCACCAGCTGCTTTCTTTAAATATTAAATTTAATTTTGAGGTGATTCAACTTAAGCGGAATATTTCAAAAATCCACTAGTTCTAATCCAAAATTACCTGATTTTATATAACACCATGCTAATGTCACAACAATCTTGTCAGGCTGTAGAGAATATGCTTCAAGAACAGACCTGTTTAGATATTTCACACAGAATTTTCCTTTGCTGTCTCCACTTTTGATATATATCGTCTTTGTGATAGTTCCTCTGAAACCCACACTAGCTAAAGAAAACTCACTCTGACAGGAGGATTTTTGAAGCAGTTATTTTAATCTTAAGGTTTACATACCTGTCAGAGGATGGCACGTTCATATCCTTTACTATTGTTCACAGATTCTTTTTTCCACAGTCCACACATAGGTCTCAAGGGCTCTTGCTCCTCAAGGCAAATTACCTCTGAGTGTTTGGGTTCACCTCCAGCTCTGTATATATATATATATATATATATATATATATATATACATCTTTTTTAAACTTTCTGTATGCCTCTTTCTTTGTGGTTTTCTTCCTCTCTTTTCCTTATTTTCAACACCTGACCAGGATCCTTAAAAGAAAGAAGAAAGTCACTTAGGCACAATGGTGATGGGTGACCTTATGAAAACACAGATAAATAGACAGGAGTATTGTAATGTTTCCTTCACATCGTTTGACCGTGCTACAGGTGTGGAAAAACATTTGTTCTACAAATAGAAGAAAACCTTTCAAACATTACTTTGGTCCCAGCCTTGTTCCCAGTGATGTAGCTGAGGATAGCATAGATGTCCTCATGGGCCCTTCACCCACTCAAGGACTGAAGACAAACAAGTGAATGAAGAGGTTGTCAATACAGCTGATTCATTAATTAGTCAAAGAGATAAATGATCATGATGCACAAAGATGAGGAGCATGGTTTTTATTTGAGAGTTTCCAAAAAATCCCCCCAAACTGTCTGGGGGTTTCAGAACTCTGCTTTTACTAGTAGGTTTGCTCTCTGCAGACTTTGAACATGGTGATTCATTGTCATCCTTACAATAAATTTAAAAGCATTTTCATTGGCTATGGTGGAAGAGTTTTGTGACAGAAAACAGGAAGAGTTTTCAGAAAACAAAGGGAAGACAGTAAGAACTTTTTTAAAATAGGGAGGGAATGCCATGAAGGAATATTCAGAATGGATATTTAAGCTCACACACAATTTTCAGGCTATAAGTATTTTTCAGAATTGAGGTTGTAATATGCTACAAGAACCTTAAGGGGATCAACAACCTATGGGTCATCTCTTTCACTTCTGCCAATAAGCCTTTAAAAAACTCAGACATACAAATAACTTCTCATTCGAAAAAATGAAGGTGATTTTTTACAGGTAATCTGCCTTTCCTCTTATAAACACCCCATGCAAACTAACAAAGTCTGTTTTGTTGTGCTTTTTTTTTTTTTTTTCCTTGGGTCCAAGAAAATGGCAGGTCTTGTGCACTGGAATGCAATTTATCTGTTTTGTCCACTTAGAGCTCTGGAGAGGAAGGTATCAAGCAGCCAGACTTGGGCATCAGGAGGCCCAGTTCATGGCAGCCTAGTGAGGGAGGGTAAGAAACAGTGAAAAACACAACAAATTAGAAACCAAAGGAAAAGACCAAGCCTGTTTTCTACGCAAAAAATCCAGGCTTTACGATGCAGAGGGATTGCAGCTATTCTGCAATATCTAGAGGTAAGGAGATGAGCCAAATAACAGCCTTGTGAAACAGAGCTAGAAATTCAGCCAGAGACAGCATTGATTTTCTTCCTCCTCCCCCTATCCCCCTGGCACAGAGAAGATAGATGTGTTTAGATCAGCTCATGCCCTTATTGAGTCTTGAACATAGAAGGGTCTGACTCAAGCACTTTTCATGCAGTCTGCAGGATTCCTGCGCTCACACTGGGCAGATTACTGGGATAAATTAAGACCCAGCCTGTGCCCTTAACCTATAAGACAATTCACCCCCATTGTATTAAGTGGTTTAAAAAAAAAAAGAAAAGAAAAAAAGAAGCAACTTGCAACAAATCTTTCTAACCAGTAGGTTAACATGGTGTGTGATGTTTGTAAGACAGATCATGACGGGAGATGACAGATTTTCAGACCTTGGTTGAGAGGTAAGATCAGCTGGAGGTAGATGATTTCTGTTGAGAGGTGAGCTTCATGCAGCCAAAAGAATGATGACCAGAAGATACAGATGATTTTTTTTTTTTCCTGTTATATCTGTGTCTGGGCATGTGCAGGTATTTTTTTAATCTATGAAGCAGCAGAAATAGACAGTGATGTTTAAAAGCGTGAATTACAAATGCCTTAGATTGGCTGGAGGAGACAGAATAACTGATTATGTGAAATACGGACAGTGGAAAAGACAACCGCCCAAGATACAATGTTCTTCCTGACCTAGCCCTGTCCTCATCTTTCATCTCATACACGCTACATCGACCCCTGCCTCAGCTCCACACACAGTGCCAGCCTCCACTCCCATTTGTCAAACCCTCCAATAAGCACCTTCTGTGTCATGCCAGCCCTCAAGGCACCGGACAAGTTCCCTGCAAAAATCCACAAGGTCAGTGGCTCCGTTCTCCGGCTTTACATCCCTCCCTAAAAGCAATCCATGCTGCGAGGTCTGGGCGGGGTGAGACGTTGGCAAAGCATTTTGTGTGCTAAGGAAACTGCTGCGGACAGAAGCTGAGCTCTGCTGTCAGCACAGAGGACTCCCCCACTTGCTCCAAGTTCCCCAGCACTTGCTTTCAGGCCCCAGCCCATGCATCTGTGTGGTCCAGCAGGCAGATCAGGTGGGGTGTATGCTAGCTCTGGGAACATTCCTCAGCTACATGTTTTCCTCTGCCATAGCAGGACAATTTCATACTTGCACACCAACAGGAGAACAGAGAGAATCGAGGCTGTTAGGCCATTCGTGCTGGCATCCTTGCTAACACGGCTCAATGGGCTTCTCTGGAGTCTGTCCTCCCCTTCCTTAAGGATGTCACATCCCTGTTTCTCTCATAACACATTCTCAGTTCAACAAAGGCACTTTCAATCCAATCAGCAGAGAGTAGAAGGAGAGATGGCATAACATTCATTGTACGCAACAATTAGCTTGCCCCCACAAATTCAGCATACAGCTAATGACTCATCTGAAAGGCTGTGGCTCAACAGATGACACAAAGGCTGAGCTGTGTTAAGGTTAATGAACTTCAGAGTGATGATTTATACCAAAACATAACACTTTATGGTAGCTGAAACAATGCTCACTCCTTTTCATTACTTTCCTGAGGACAACCTGCGTGAAAGAAAGAATGGTCTGACACAAAGTGCTGTTGACAAGCATACAAAATGGAGCATAAATACTACCTACTATCCATAGCTACACCCTGGAGACCTCTGTGGAGTGTTTGAATATCCCCTGCTGTTTATCCTCTGTAATAAGTTAGATGTGGTCTCTAAAGCCAAAAGTGTGCCTGAACTGGTGGGAAGACACCTTTCGTCTACCTGCTGCTGCCAGAAGGGCAGCTTCTTCCATGCATCACCCATGCTGCTCAAATGCCCAGAAATAATGTTAGACCGTCAAGAAATGTGAGGATTTACAATTCCCTTTATAGATTCAATGTGTTTCACAAGCTAATTAATTGCTGCTGATACTTGCTGGATGAAAGAGTCAAGAGATGTATGCTCTTTGCTATTCATGCTTCTGACAGAAACATCTGATTTTGGTGTTGTGCTTTTTTTTATTATTATTTTATTATTATTTTTAGTTTGTTTCTGAGCAAATGGTTAGGAAGGGGCGTCAGCTTACTTTTCAGCCAGGCTGTCAATCTGGCTCCCAGTCTGTCTGCTCTTTTGCTACCTGCTACCTGCTGCAACCCAGTACGCGTTCTGTGTGGAGCTATGCGAGCCCAGTTGGCCTGCACAGCAAATACTGTTTCTTAAAGATTATATTTTGCCTGTGTCTTCTCACACCCTTTTTTGTGCTTTTTTGAGAGGCACTACAACAAATACGAAGGCTTCTGGAAACAACCCTCTGACGTTCCAGCAGCCTGCTTTTTCCTGGTGCATGTTGGAGAACCACAACTCTGACTCCTCCCGGCCCCATTGCCAATGACTGCACTGGAACCAGTCCATGGAATGAAGTGAATCCCATGTATTTTTAAGGCACCAGAATCCCAGCAATGATCTTTCATAAATATCAGCTTGAATTTCCAGGAGATGAATAGCTGTCTGCAGGCAGTGCTGGTTGTGTAGAGCCTCTCTGACCTTTGGACTTGCTTCCTCCACAATAGGGACACCCAAGGGCAAGCACTAAGGGCAACAACCAGTGATTCAGGATGTCCTCCAGCAGTGATCTTGCACTCTGTAAACAAATGACATTATTAATATGCCCAGTAGATGCTTGTATTTGGCTCGTTCTCCTTCTCATTTGAATTAATTTCCAAATAAGACCATTTATGACCTTTATCTGAAGTTGCATTACGCAAGCCTATGCTTGTGCCGGCCAACGACAGTATTACAGGGTAGAAGACAGCAAGAACTACAAGAAAGTAGGCTTCTACTCCAAAACCAAGCAAAACCAGGAAATGCCTGCAGACAAATAAATCACAATTTCAAGTCAACTGCAATAAGGGAAAGCAGGAGTTTCCATGGCAGAGGAAACATCCTCCAAGAAGCCAGAAAACTCTAAATCTGGCTTAAACCAGAGCAGGTTTCCACAACCGATTTTTCTGGCAACACCCAGATGGAAACTAAACAATTGTAATGTAGGCTGGAAAGACCTGGAAGGATATACTCCAAACAGCAAGTGACTATAAGTGGCTGTCAGCTTATTTGAGACTTAAATCATTCCTTAGTTAGTTTACATTGCTGTAGTTTATGTACAGTAGTGGGGAGATCAGGACTGCTATTCCACAGGACATTCAACACATTGGTTATCCAAAAATTTATAAAATATGGAGATTAATGATAACAGCAAGGAAACTGCAGTACTAGATGAAGGCAGGCAGCATTCATGCAAGCTAGTCTCTTGCATCCAGAATTGGGCTTTACAGTACAAGCAACTGTGCCACCTGTAGTTACTGTCCTCTTGGCCATCTCATCCCCAAATATCCAACCACCAAAGGTTTGATGCAATGCATTTTTAATGGCCTTTCAAGTTGCTCTTCCTGCTGTAGCATGGACGACAGCTATAAATTTGGTTATCTCTCTAAAATTTGATTTGTTCTCATTTGAGCAGAAGCACAGAATTTCCCAGCTGAGTTGCACATTACAGGAAAAAGTGTTCCCTTTTGGATTTTTCAGCCTGCCATATTTCAGTTTGCTTGACTCTCCACTCCTTGAGTTGTGCTGCCTTCACATCCCTTCTTGCACAATTCTGAGAAAAGAGACATTTCATCCAATTCCATCCTTTCCCAATTTGCCCTAACCAGAAACCATTGCAACTCTCCAATAGCCTTACCATACTGGAGTGCCCTTTGTTATCTATAGCACTGGGTATGTGAAATTCAGATTTATCTATTTCTGAATCATTTAATTCTACTGAGCAGTCTTGCTTAACCATATTCTACATAACACCAGTCCTTTTCACGTCCTAATATTTAGATGCTCAACTAGATTCTCATTGAGAGGGACTGGTTTTCACAGGAGAAATGCTCTTTGCTGTCTAAAATACCTCAGAGGTAGGCATTGCTCAGACATCCTGCCATCAAGCACTCTTCAAACAGAAATATTACAACAGTTCAAATATGTGTGAACATCTGAGCTCCCACATGCTGCTGAGCAGGTCCATAGCTGCATTGCTAGAACAGACATGGAGCTGGCAGGACCAAGATTCCGGGCAGAACAGAAAGCGAAGCTCAAAGAAAGGAACCACAGAATAATTTTAAAAGCTTAGTTGAAAATATCTTTTGTCTTTGAGGGCTGTTTTACTCATAAAGATGAGGAAATGATGACACAGAGAAGCGACACCTAATCACGAATGATACAAGTTAATTTTTCCCACTTGATGTTGGCATTTTCTGGCTCTTTGCTGATGGGGAGTTTTGATCCTCAAAGGAATAAGAAAACACCTAAGAAATTATCAGCAGTAAACAACAGCAGCAAAAGGAAATCCTTAAACCACAGCCTGTGCACAAAACACGCATCACTGAAATAACTTAAGAGAGCACGTGGTAACAGTGCTCATACACTGATAGACGACTGAATACAACGCACTGAACAGCAGGTAGAATAAAATAAACCCTTTGAGGTTGGGTATAAGGCATAGGAGGGTGAGACAGACAATTCTGTCCCACAGACATGGTAGGCGACACACAGCTCTGAAAGCCCTCTTTTGGTGCCTGCTCCCTGCCATGCCCTGGGCTTTTCTCAGAACACCTGCAGACCTCGCTGGGCTGCCTGCTGCTCAGAGTTTCCTGAAAGCGGGCCAGAGGTGCTCACACGTGAACCCTGAATCAGTGAATCAGCTTTCGTAATGTTATTTCAACCAAAAGAAGACACAAGGGTGAGGTATGTGCTAGTGGGAGGGAAAGCAGGGGGACAAGCAGAGGGGGGAAGAAAGAAAAAATAGTCATCGTTTTAACTAGAAGCTCTGTCTGTACCTTTTCACTTAGAGACTTAAACACGGAGATGACTACAGCTGAGGGATATTAAATGTGAATCCTGCACAGTACATTTTTAGGAGATATAAAAATCCTATGCGCTGTAAAATTTATAGCTTCCTCTGCCTCCCCAAAAAAGGGGGGAAAAAATCTACTGGTAGAACATATAAATTTTGCTGAGGCTCTAAAAGGTGTCATAAAACCTGCCTGCCACAGATACAGTTGGTGTTACAGTAGGTATTTCTCCAACATAGATTTGTAATAATTTGGGTTTTGTACTTTGGGTGGTAATTTGGCGGTGCTTTAGGCAATACGCCTATAATGTCCAACACAACAGAATGCCTGTTGGGGCTCATTTCGTGTATATAAATTATATATAATCTGAACAAACACGAATGGTGGGACCCATATATAAATAGTCTTAGTATTTCAACACCTACGTTTCTTTATGAACCTGGGTGGTTAAAAAGGTGGTTGCAAATGATTATTTCTTTACCAAGTTCACATGGAGTAGTTTGCACAGTTTAATAATAGTCTATCTTGTTCGGGCTGAACAAACTGGTCCCTGTGGGGGAAAAAAAGGGGGGAGAGTAATAAATCAATAGCCCAGATGTAATCTTAGGTGTCTAGAATGCAGAGAGGGATTTTGGAGCATAATGGCACTGGTTGTCTATTGTCGTTCAGACATGAGCTGCATCAGAAAAGGCTTGTGGGAACCTGATAAGAGTTGGTCAAAAGTGGGCCATAAATCAAACACAGGCAGTATTCTGCTGATTTCACACACACGCTCACTAGGAGGAAAAAAAAAAAAGAAAAAGAGAGAGAGAGAAAAGGTGATAGATCTGCAATTTACTGCTTATCACATCTGCTAGAAGTTTCATAATACAAAAGCCTGACCTTCAATGAATAAACAGCCTAGTTGACTACCTGTTTCTGCCTAGAAGATACAGTGCTCCAGTCTCCCAGAGCTCAGAAATGCAGCTATGAAAATGATGTGACATCTTCAGGTCTAACAAGCTCCTTTTTGTTGCTGGCGGTTGAATAGCTGTCACTTTAGTTACTAGTAACCACTTTAACTTCAGATGCACAGTGTTTATCGAAAGGAACTAGGTACTTATTCAAAGACACTAATAGCCTATGGGGGAAAAAACAGTTCATAGCACAAGGAGTATGGAAAGAGCAACGTGTACAGCTCTTACTTTTACATTTTACTCCTGCCTAAAGAGAAAATAGAAACTAGCAGTAATGATACATTGATTAGAGAGGTCCATGCTGCACAACAAGACCCTCCGCTGGGATTCTGCCCACATCAACATCCACAGGTCACTGGCACTACTCATTTACTTCAGCCCTTTGTAAGGGTCATTTGTCAATTTTAACCTCAATCTGGACTCATATTTCAAAGCTCTGGCAAGAGCCAGTTCTTGAAATATTTCACGTTCATTGTTTCAGGACCAAATATGTTAGATCATTCTTCCAATTTTCATGTGGATTGCTAGATCAATGCAATTTTTATCTGATGTTTATTCACTTGAAAAGGGCTACATAGATACGATTCTACTTTCAGTTATACCTTCCTCAGGACGTACTGCGGATAATACCTATAACTCAGATTAAGCTCTTGTATTTTGACCAATCTTGGAGGGACTGAAATATGGTACTACAGGAGAGATCCTAACAACGCTTGGCATGCTGTCCCCTAGCAACTCCATAAGCCTGACAAATGTTAGCCCACAGCAGACAAATCCATTCTCCATTCCAACAGCAGACAAAGGACAAAAGAGTAAGGATTAAAACCAAGCAAAAAAATTATCTCCTTTCCCAGAATGTTCACACCTTGTCTTGCCCACACTGCTCAGTCAGTTGTCCTGTCTTGAGACATTTTCTGCTGCACAGGGTCAATCACTGTTTGAGGATAACAAAATTAAACGCTTGTGCAAAGCAGTATGAAATGTTTGTTACGGTCACAATACTGTCTGCTGGCTGCACAGGTTCAGGACCCAACCACTCAATGCTCAGGTAAACACACAAAAAAAGGGAAACAATAGGGATGATATGGTAGATGGGGGGTCCTTTTTGTAGGATTCCTTTGGAAGTTACGCTACCCATGCTGTATAACCACTGTAAGGCTGGCACAAGACAGTCCATGCACAGCAATTCTTTGCTCAGACAAAGGCACTTCACTGCCCCTGTACACTACAGAAACAAGCTTTGTTTTTTCTTGCTCGGCTTCAGTGACTT
This sequence comes from Centrocercus urophasianus, assembly GCF_019232065.1. NCBI lineage: Eukaryota > Metazoa > Chordata > Aves > Galliformes > Phasianidae > Centrocercus > Centrocercus urophasianus. The sequence goes on from NW_024884142.1 coordinate 96,685,863, forward strand.
TAGTGTATTGCCGTGTCTAACAGCAGCTGTTAGACGACAAGAAGGGTACCAGCACATTTAAAAAACACCATTCCTTGTAACCTGGAAGTAAAATTAATGAAAACATCTCAGATTTTGAACCTAGTGCAAGTTCTCTGCATGCTTGCTGCTCTACTTGCCACTGCTGTGCAGCTTCGCTGTCGGAGAGGACAACGGTTATCAATCACGTCGGAACACTTTAACAAGGCAAGCGAGCTACAAACACCTCGCAGAATTTATGTCACTGGGGAAGAGTCATTAATTTGGATTTCCAGCTTCCTGCTCAGGCAAAATTAAAAAACAAAATATTGAATATAGAGTCATTTGATTTAATGCACACAAATAGGTAATTGAGTATGTATCTGCTGACCTTCCCTAAGAGGAAGGGCATAAATATTCCAGCTTGGCTTAACAAACCAAACAAACTCTTATAATAAGAAAAAAGCAATTTAATTATTTTATATAAATATATATATTTGTTCACCTTGGTTTGCTCGGAGATAAGTTGATTCTTCTGTAAAGAATTATGTTTGGAAGGGGGAAAGGCCATTAATTTGTATAAAGTGCATTCTGGGAATTAACATTCTCCCTGCTTGAAGGAGAAGAAAGGCAGCATTAGGTTTTCACTGGTAATTAAAGGAAAAGGTGGCTTTATGATGTGCTGTTGTTGTTTTGGGTTGGGGTTTTTTTGTTTGTTTGCTTGCTCTGTTTCGGTTTGCTGTTTTTTCAAATCAAGGCTGCTGGTGAGGGAGGAGAAATAAGTCAGATGCTGTTGCAGTGCTTTACCATGCATCTGAGCAGCCCTGTTTGTGTGCTCCCCAAGCATGTGGCTGCACATGAACGGGCCTGCAGCGTTATCCTGACAGCCTGGTGGGAGCAGCAGCACAGCTTTGCTGGTATCACTCCAGCACTCCTAATTGCACCTTAAAACAAGTAAATCAAGCCATTCTGTTCTGTGCACAGACTGTAAATTCCTGCCCTTCGCAAACAGCAATTATTAACTCCCAAACCTACTAAACTCTCTGCTATTGCAAACACAATGTCCGCAGCAGCTTCCTCCCCTCCCTTCTGACATCCTCAGCCCTTCTCCCTGCCTTTGAGGCACAGTAGCTCAGCTGAATACCCTCAGGTTCCTCTGTCCTTGGGAACCAGCTACAGCAAAGTTTGCTCCAGCTCCCTTCTACAAACCCTGCCTTCAGAGAGTTACCCAGGAAAGCACAGAGCCTCCCACACAGGATCCCAGAAGGACTCTCCCCGCTTTCAAGCCCTTAAAATTACAGGGACTGGCTGAAAAATTCCTTTCCCAAACCAACCAGGATATGCTAATCCTGACAACTTTCTGGCAACTTCATCTGGGGTCTCCTTTTCACAAGAATGAGATCTTGACTGCATTTCACCATTCAGCAGCTTGCACTGAATTAAAAGAAAATAGGAATCTACAAGCCATATGGAGGAAACACGGATTAATCGGTGTAGGAAGCTCGCGTTATGAGTGCGTGCCTATTAGAAAAAGGGTGAATTAGAAACACTGCTTAGCGGAAACAGCTGACTCATGTTGCTACAGACTGAACTGAGTCAAAAGGACTTGGGGCTAATGGAAATATGTCGTTCTCCCAGTCCTAAGCCAAGAAATATTTATGTATCATCACAACCCTGTGTCCTACATGAAGCCTCAGCTGAAAGTTAATTGCTCTAAATGTCTCCTAGGCTTTGGGTTGGCCTGGGCAGTGCTACCTGATAGAAATTCAAGCGACGTCCCCATACAGAGCTGTCTGGGCTCGTGCTATGCCCTTACATCTGAGAGCCCACTTGGAGGCGAAATAAGGAGAAAGAGTGATCAAGAGGTGGAATGACTGCTAAACACAGAGCAGCTCACAAAAGGGAGCTTAAAGAGAGCTCTTCCCAGGAGAAAGGAGAGGATAATTAGACTTTAGTGAGAGTCATTCTCCCCTCTTTTAACGCAACTCATAAGGGATATGTGTTGATTATCAAGTAAAAGAGGATAATGCATTGCTGAGAGACTGTACTGTGCAAATATTCGTTTGAAAATGTTTACACACTACAAATTCAGCTCATTTCCTCCATATCTACGCACAGATGGTAATTTCCTCAGATTCAGAACTGGTGGAGAAGCGGCAAGAAAATACTCAAAGAAGTAATGGCAAATGCAAAGGGGCTTCACCTTGTAGCAGCCCACTTTGTTTTCAAAATCTTCTTTCCTCTTTTTATCTTCAGCATTCTGTCTGTCTAACAGTTATCACTCATGCTTCAAGGTTTCATAACGCACAAATACAAACTATCAGAAAATGTTTTAGAATCTTTTGCTAGAATGCCTCTTTACACCTTAAAAATGTATGAAAAATGGAGCATTTTGTCTTAATCCTGAAAAACCCTCAAAATCTGCTCCTCGCTGTACGTTATTGCAATTAGTATTTTATTGCTCACGTTATGTTGATCAGTTATGGCTAAGAAAAGAGAGGGGAATGTTAACAGTGGGTCCTAGCAAAACTCAGCTATGGAGTTCCAGTTTCCAACCAGCTTCATCCAGCAGTTCCAGTTATACCCAGTGTTTCTGACCTATTTCATCTTACATCCAAGCCAGTGGTGAGATGTGCATGGGAAATGTAAACGGATGGATATTCTTCCTGACAAAGTCAGACGCATACTGTAAACAGATTACTCTTACCCAATTACTAATTTAAGACTAATTTGTTTATGTTTTAATTCTCCTGTAATTTGTTCTTCCTGCAGAACAAATAAGATCTGATCTCGTAGTTAACAGCTACATCCTAATACGTGTACAAAAATGATGGCAAAGTCACAGCAGCTCCACCAGCCTCAAGCAGTTCTCCTGCCAAATTTCTAGAATAAAAACATTTCTTCCACATTTAGCATAAATAATAGAGCTATTTTAAATGCCTGGGCAACTGGTTCCTGAGCCTGCAGGTGCAGGACCTACTTACAAGCTCTTCCTCGTGTCAGCACAGCTTGTGGAGGGGGTGCTGAAGGTCACAGCTACACAAAAGAAATTGACTCCAGCGGGTGAGAATTTAGAGCTAACATCATGGGAGTTGTCAACAACACTGACAGTGCAGCTCAGCTCAGGTATATTTTATCTCTGATCATTCCAACTCCTTCCATGCCCATTAAGAAAACGCCAAGTATGCTGCAGAAAGCAAGGGAAGAGAGAGAGTGGATAAGAAATAATCAGTCAGAAAAGAGCCTTTTCTGATGAATAACAAACTGTAGTTTCCACTCTGCACTGAAGTATCCCTTGCTCCTTTCAGGTCCTCTAGTGAAAGGATGAGGAAGTAGAAAACGTTATTGCTGAGTTAGGGCTGTGTGCCTTACCAGGAGCACAGCGTGCTTTGGAAGTCCTCATGCAGACTGAGAGGAATAAAATCCACGCAGAAAGACTTCACTTGAGCAGCAGCCCTCATTTCTGCCATGTAAAACATTTCACAGCTTGTCTCATTATAGCATTTGTAAAAACACTGTCTGAGAGCACTGATGCATAAATGAATTATTTAAGTTTTGCAGCAAATCACCCTGATCTCGTGTGCAGCTTCTTAATGCACTCTAAGTGAGCCCTAGGAGGCAAATCATAGCAGACAAGGGGTGTAATGTAAACCAAGTTTTATTAGCCACGAAAAGCCACACTGCAACATTTATTAAGTATCAAAGGCAGCGCATTTAAATAAGTTAGATTTGGTAAATAATAGCCAACGTTGCATCTATCTCCCCTAGTTGCAAAGGTCGTGAGTGGTGGGCTTGCCTTTTTTTTTTTGACCAACGGAAATAAAAATAGCTGTTTATTTTCTTGTCAGTTCTTCCAACATGACGGGTCCTCTCTATTTTGCAAACAGTAATTTTCAACAAATTACCATGTGTCGCAAACAGCCTGCAGCTCCCCAGGCTTTCTACTTTGCAGGAAAGGAAAAGTGCATTAGTGTGTTATCACCCACCCTTTATCAGGGCCAGCTCCACGCTCCCCTTGCCCTCGGCAGCCTGGGAATCACACTCACTGCTGTGCTCTCCATAAACAGGCCCAGAACATCCTCTGAATATTTTCCTATTTTAGGCAGCTGCTTCTTGTGCTGCTAACATGGAGCAGACCTTTAAAAACAAAACAACTTCAACACAAGCTACACTTTCAGTGTGGTACGAAATGTAAGAGGCAGCTTAGCAAAGCTTTCTTCCATCCCTCTGCCCTTTTCTTACCTCATTAATTGAATCTCAAGAATAACTTTAGCACTGCTTCACATGCCGTGTACTTACGATACAAATCAACTTTTATCTTCAGCCAAGAAGATAAGTCCAAGTCCAGACAGACAATAACAATAAAAAAAAATTAAATACACTGTAGTACTCGATGGGCAGACACTCGCTGATAAATATTTAATGCTCTGATAGCACAGTTTTGGTATTTGTAAAATGCAGTCAGTTTTCCATTGTGTGAGCATCTCCCTTGCCTTCTCCAGTTTTGGTCTGCTATTAAAAAACAAAATAAATAAGAACTTGTCCAGGTGCCCTGAAAGCTGAACGAAGAGGTGCCAAAAACTACCCATTCAAGTACACATGAGGATGGAGATCTAAGACTTCCATCCTTTGCCCAGGATGTGATGATGGCAGCAAAACAAAAAACAATGTGCACATACACATACACCCCAATACCCAAATCACAAGTGAGCCACAAAAACTGGCAGAAATTTGTCTCTTCTCCTCTAAAAAGTCATAAAAGCTTTCTGCTCATCCTTCTGATCCCCACGGTCTGGTCAGAAGTAACTGCTTTGGTCCACTTCCTTCTACAAAGCTGACAAAATATCCAGCTGAGGAGTGAAAGAAAGAAGGAGCACAAGGTCATGAATAAGGTGGCAGTACAAACCCAAAGCCCTGGTGCTGAGACACAGCTCTTTCTGCCCTCCCCAGGTCCTAACAGCAGAAACAACTACGCTAACTCTGTAACAAAATTGTCACAAGTGAACCTCAAGAATATCTGACATCACTGTTTGCTTCTTCTTTTCTCCTTCCTTATCTTTCTAGAAGACTCCATTGCATTACCCTCTGTCTCTGCACAGGACTTTCTTTCAGTAGCTTCACAATCATGGTAACTGGGCTGACAGTTTAAATGGAAGAGAACAAGTGTCAGTCTAACTAGAGATATCCCATCATTTTTACATAGCAGAAGTTCTTTATGCTTTTGCATTGACTTGTCTTCCTTTTATTTTTATTTTTATTTTTTATTTGTAATAGAAGCATTCCACTGTTGAAGTAAAGCAACGTTTTTTGTTTTTTTTTTTTTTTTTTCCCCAGGAAGTATTAACTATTTTGTTGTGCTATTGTAGCTGCAATGAGGGCTGCTAAACAGTGACCTAATACCGTTCTGCAATACATAGCAGAAGTAGCAGCTAAGTAGGCCTTCTCTGAAGCACGACATAACAGATGTTTCAGAGGAATGAGCAAGCTTCACTTATGGTCCAGATGTGAAATATATACAGAGGGAGCAATGGGAACCCAAAGGAAAAATGATGCCATTTATAGCCATCCATGAAGAGATTATTTTCCTATAGAAAGGAGCAATCAAACAGTTGTCCAACTACTTAAAAGAAGAGATGATCATCTTTCAGCCATCCGCATTTGAAGAGGTGCTGCCAAAGCCGGCCTGGAAATCCCACAGCTTTACAGGGCCCATTGGTCAGGGCTGGATTCACCTCCTGCTATAAACCATGCTATTGCTTTCCATACCTCCTCCACCACCAGCAAAACGAAACCTGGCCAACCACACTGCTGCTGATGTGCGGACACATCGTATCATCACAGAACACGTCTGGGATTTTTTTTCCTCCCCTTTCTGTTTTCTATCACTCTGCATTTACATTCCTACTCCCTACATTAAGAACAATTCCTACCAAATACAAGTCAATACTCAAATATTCGGTATTTCAAAGTTCAGGAAAAAAGTTCATTACCAATTGAAGTATAAACAAGGAGGTGATAAAACGGTCATCATAAAATATGGTAATAATCCCTTCAATGGCATATCTTGCTGTTGTAATTAACTAATAATACATTCCTCCCATGCTTCATATAGAGTTTTACTGCCTTAATATATAACTGGAGCACTTTAGCAGAATCAGCACAACTCAATAATCATTCTCTTTTCCTATCTAGTATGATCAAGATTCATATCTATGGAGGAGTAGTTTTAGTTCGTATCTTATGAATCCATCACGCTATGATCAGTTATCAGAAGAATATCCAAATTACACCACCGTGTTCTAGACTTAAATGCCGTGTCATTTATTGTGCATGTTTCCTGATACACAGCTTTGATAGTGTATCGAGTCGATAGATGTATTTGTGTGATATTTAAGTCTGTATCTTCCAAACAGCTATTAAGACTGTGCTGTAGCTATGTTTTATAAGCAATTTTATAAGCAATTTCTCTCTTTCTTCACCGTTCTTGTTTGTAGAAAATCGGATAACTAGTATTGACTTTTTTTTTTTAAGTGAGCATGAGTAATCATGTCACATTGAGTTACATTTTCTAAGTGTTCCTGAAAATATTCTATTATCCTGATTATTGATCACGGGAATGTGTTTGGTTTATAAATTGAAGTTCATGTAACAGAGACCATTTCAGCAAGAAGTTGTGGCAGCAGCTTCACAAACCCTGGGCAAGAACACCTTAAATACTCATATTTTGGTTTTGTACCTTAAAAAAAAACAAACAAGAAAAAAACACGTTACTTGAAACTTCAGGTAAATTTCATTTCTCTAAGAGCAAATCAGTTCTCAGAGAGAAAGAAAAGCCAGGTCAGAAGAGCTCAGCTGTTGCAAGTCATGTTCTTAGTGATTTTAGCGGCCTAGATTTTCCAGTGTTCAGCTCAAAGACATCTCAGAAGGCCGTTAAGCAGCCACTACAGAAAACTTCTGAAATCCTGTTCCTTTAAGATGTCTTCATCCGCACTCCTAAAACCCGGAGCATCAAAATTAAATTAACTAGTCGTGGCTGAAAATTATGAGAGAGACCTCCTGCAAACCTGCTTAATTTTATCACAGATCTTGCTCTTTATGTGCTGCTATGATCTGGAGTTAGACTCAAAAGCAGGGGTCCTTCAGAAATACACAAGCTTCCAAATGTATATTTGGGGACGCTGGCTTTGCACAGGACTGCTAGTGAGGAGCTCTATCTCTTCACTTTACCCAAAATGAAATGAGTTTGACCCCCTGTGGTGCTTTTGGAAAGGACTTGCACACATAAGTCAGAATTTTAGCTGCCTGCTGTTTCTGGAAGCACAGAAAATACGTTCTATTAGAGCTCTAATACCGATCATCTGGCATGATTTTGTTTTAAATTCGTATTTGGGGGATACGGCGTTTATGTATATTTTACCTGAGGTAGAAGCTGGGAGGTGCCCCATGATCTGGCCAGCTCATCACATCGACAAAAAATCCCTGAGAAATGAAGCTACAGACATCTCAAAATAAATGCACAGCTCACCACATTACTTTGCTTCTCTAATGCTTAAAAACATTCTCCCAACACTTAACTGTTTCGTGCTTTGAAATAAAAGCTTGAAATTTGTCAGCAGCTGCTCTGGCACTAGATAAATGCCTTTTGGTACTTCATAAAAAGTTACCTAAAGTTGGTCAACTTATAAGCCGTTAGGGAAAATAATAAAATCAGTTCACACCTAATCAGGAAATATTTCTTTGACTTCAGCAGCTAAATTCTCTCCTGCCTGCCATCTCCAGCGGGTTGGCTTCTGCCTGAAGTTGCAGAGACAAAGCAGGGCTTTCCTTACAATTTCTTCCTCAGCTGCCAGGCTGAGAAGCGACAAAAGGAAAATGTCTGCTGTGATCTCGAGGGTCTCCTCCTCACCGTTGCCATTGCACTGCCTACATACACTTACTTCGACTGCTCCACCATTGAAAACGAGCCCCATAAATAATGGTCTCTGCATAATCCTGATTTATTCCCAGAGAGAGTCTATCTGGCACCCTGAATCCAAAGAGTTTGGAAGAAATATTGACTCTAAGCGAGGACCACTGAGCACGGAAGGCTAAATTAACTTTGCCATGTTGGCAAAGGAATTATATTTGATATAATTTTTGGCATCTGGCTCTAAGAAAAGGCTAAAATGTTACAAAATAGCTATGTAACAGTGTGACTGCACATCTTCATGAGAATATTTGCTGAATTTCATTAGACAGTATGATCTCTTTAAAAACAGGACAACAAAAAAACTACAACACCATCATTCTTTCCATTCCAGTTTTCCATTTTGAAGTTCTCCCTCGCTAAAAACCTGCTCCTATTTCAGTATTGAAGTTTCCACCAACTTCAGTGGCAAAGGACATAAGTCAATGGTGCACACTCTGAAAATTCCATTGGCAGCACAATGAAGGGTTGCAGTGTTAGCAATACTACGAATGGAGCATCTCTACTTGCATGGGTAGTGCCCATCCAATCCACTTCAGTTTATGTTGACATGCTGCAAATGTTCTGCAGGATGATGAAAAATGTTTGGTATAAGAAAATGGGTTAAACGGCCTTATTTTGTCACTCCATTTTCCGAAAGTAAACAAGAGGATGCTCAGCCCAGCTCAGTGTTTCACAAATCATCATTTTACCTTGAATCAGTAATAAATAAATAAAACTCAGTACTAAAAATATCTCAGAATGCACAGCTTCTCAAATTAATTCTAGGAAATAGTTGTACGCTTATTAAATAATTCAAAATATTTTAGATGTCTGTGTTTATGCTTTATTTCATAAAGAAATGGCTATTTATTAGCATTTGAATAAACTGAAAAATCCAAAGACAGAGGGATAAGGCCACACATCTCTAATCTATAGCCATCAAGGGTGGAGGAATAGTACATACAAAAGCTTTTCAGAACAGATGCAATGGAATTAATACACCAATAGCTGCATGTAGTAATGCAGAACAGAAGGTGTTAAAATGTAAATGCTTGCAGGATTATTCATGTTCCTAAAAAATTTAAAAGACGAGGCTCTAAGTTCTCTCGCAAAGTAGAACAGAAATTGTTCTATTAAAATAAATAACTTTGTCAATGAGTTCGCCACATTTCAGAAAAACTCATCCAGTGATTCAAAGTACTTTTCATAAGTATTTCAGGAAAGAATCTCACAAACGGCCTTCATAAAAATGAAAGAGAACAACGCTGCCCCAGCCACACAACCCACTCTTCTCATTCTGTCTTTAAGCGGTGGGTTCTCCTCTGTTAAGAACAGGAATATTTAAACAAAAAAATAAAATAAAATTGGAATGAGTATTAGGCTGTGTTTACCTACTGCTTCTCAGCACTGCATAACAACGTGCGTATATCTGCAGTCACTCACAGCTGTAGACTCACTGGAAAGTCACCAAAGTTTGCTGTCCTCCATCCTCTCCCTGCTGCCCTGCTCATAGTGCGCTTCTTTTGCCTCTTGGCAGCAAGAATGGTTGATGATTGTTGATGATTTGGGATTTTTAAGCTCACAGTGTTGATTGAGGGGCAAGGTGAGAAGGAAAATCTGATATGAAAATGCTTCAGAAATATTATAGAAAACTGTCGAATAGACTTGGAAAATTACTGGCAGCAATTGTTACAGAGATTTTGGAGTCCATTTTCATATGTCTAACAATATTGTTTTTATTCAAAAAGGAAAAGGGATTTTCTTTTATCTGTATTTTTTTTTCTAATAATAAATTATTAGGAAATAATGATTAAGCCTGCTGTTGCTGCTCTAAGTATCATGCCATTTCTATACTCCACATACTAACTGTGACTATATTACAGGTGCAAAAAAATTAGAATCATTTTTTGGTGTGGCTTCACCTGGAATTAAGACAAAGCTGTCTTTGGACCAAGAAGCAAGTATGACCTCAATATTTCCTAGTGCTGAGAACTGCTAGCCAACTTCCAGTGTCAGCCACACCTATGTCAACTCATGCAATTCAAATTAAACGAATTGAGTTATTCCAGATTTACATGACTATAACTAAGAGGAGAAGATGGCCTTTCAACGATTTTTACAGGCTTCATTGCAACTTGGATTTGTCATGTTTACAGGAATCTGATGTTCTCACAGCTAAAGGAAGGGAACAAGGAGGAACAAAAGGTATGTGGAAGTTATGTAGAAGTTATGCTTCAAATATGTGGTACTGGCGTTTCTATTTAAAAAAAAAGTAACCTACCTACGGGAACGACATACGGAGTTAATAGTCTCATGGTATTCAATTAGTGGGCCAGCAGAAAAACTATCCAAATATCACCTTGAATTGCCTGAAATTCTCCAAGACGCGAATCCCACAAGACAAAGGACACACAGGCATGGTTTCAATTTAAATGACCCTCAGGAAGAAACACTAGGCAATCCAGGGCACATAAAACCAATTTCATTAGCTAGATTGCAAAAGATCAGAGATGATAAAAGTGATCTCGTTTTCTCCTAAAATAAACTGGAAGTATTTTTCCTTACAAAAATCTAGAAGTTTCTTTAAGGAAAATAAGAACATCAGACTTTCTTTAGGAAAGCACAAACTTCTAATGATCTGAAGATAGACCAGAATAAGTGATTTAGTGTCATGCTACAAGTCTTTAACCTTGGTGATTCTTTAAAAGAGAGGGAACAAAAAAATTCCCCAGGAGTGGTATCTCCCAAAATTGTATTTATGGTAGCTCCCACTTGTAATTAGACTGGAACCCAGACAAGAAGTGACATGCAAAAATGGCAAAGCAAAAATGAAAACAAACATACACACACATGCTCTTTTCTAAGAGAAGTTTCTCGAGGAAAGTTTTCCCTGCAGATTAAATTCAGTACTTGGAGAAGTTTCACGCTGCATCTTAAACAAGTATTTTCAACCTTCATTTGCTTAGCTTGCCATTTGGGAGAGCAGGATGCATCCTTAAAGGAGGAAGCAGACTAGGTGACAGGTTATGCATACAATTAGCTTGCTAAGAATAAATGTTGGCTTGTTCAGAGGACCCGCACAATACACTATTTAAGTCTTTTGGATGGAGGTGAATTCCATGACTAGTGAGTTTATTCCCTGCACCGAGTACTGCAGCCATATCAAATACAATTAGCTTCACTGTAACTCAGTGGAACTCATTACGACCAGATATCACTGAGGCCAAGGTCTTGGCTGGAATCAAACAATAACGGGGGATTTATATGGTTATGGAGACCATCTATAGTTACATTAGACAGGATTAAAAAAACCCACACACATTTCAGAGAACGTAAATCTCCAGGTTTTAAGGCACAAGCCAACTTTTCTCTGAGAAGTTGGGAAGAAATTTTCCTTCTAGGTAAGTTATTCTGTAATAGCAGTAGGGAGAGCTCTTCCCCATCTCTACACATGTCCAAGTGCCTCGCTGAACCAATTATGACAATGCAGCACACCTTGGCAGAAAAATGGACATCTCATACAGGCTGAACTGCCCAGCAGAGTTAGTCTCCTCCTGATACAGGATAGACTCTACACAATGGGATTTTACCTCACCCAGAAGAATGCAAGTTAAATCCCACCATCTCTACTGGGCCTACAATACTTCAAGGTTCAAACAGCTCCCTTTTGTGACTGTTATTAAAAATAAATGAAACGATCACAGCAATGATTTGGATCTTTAGTTAATACTCCAAACATACAAATTACTCTCTTAATTAAAACTGGAACCCCCGCTCAGTGCAGGCTGTTGAGCTTATCAAATAAATTATTGGCTGAAAGTCATAACCTTGTGATAGGCAGCAGGGCAAACTAGATGACAGCAATGGTGTCTTCAGGCCTTGCAGTCTGTGAGCTAACAGTTCCAGCATGCATCGAGGCTGATGTTCTCAATACTGTCCTTGCTTCTTGTTTCCTCTTCTAGAATTTCATCCCGGAAGGATGTGAGCAGGGGATGGGGCAAAAGAGAGAGAATGAGGGTAAGAAGAGGGGACGCCCCAAGGGGACCTCTTGGTGCACTGTGCCACGGGTAAATGCTCCCTCGTAGAACTGCAGGCATGCCTGCAGGAGGAAGACAGACTCCATGGGGTCTCTCTGGTAAATCCATGCCTGGGTTTTGCCACAGCAACTGGTGGGAGAGCACAACCTAATTCTTTCTGCAGTCAATATGTGTGCAGGTGTGCTAAAGCGAGAGATCTCGGCTGCATGACACTAGTGACATAACCATGAAAAAAAAAAAAAGAGAAAGAAAAAAAGGAGAGGAAAAATCAATAATAGCTGGACATTCATTTAAACAAATGCATCATCCCATAAACAGTGCAGCAGCTTTCAAATGTAAACAAGAAAAGGTGAACTTTGTTCACATTATGTCTCCAGCTGTTTTGTGTTTCAAGACTGTGCGCCACAGCTGGGCTGATGAGCTCTGAATCCTGGGAAAAGGGGAAATATTTAACCTAACTTAAACAGAAAGAAGCAAGCCTCAATGGTGAGAGATAACAGGTGGGAGTCGTGCTCTGCTGCTGTGCCTGGAGGGTAAAATCTGGCATGCAGAGGTAGCTTCAGAACAAAAGTCATCACAGCTGCTGTTTGCTGCTCTCCTCAAGTCCTTCCCTATTTATTCAGCATCACTGACAGCACCCTAGCAACATTAGTTTAAGTCACCGTCAATTGTTATAAAATTAGCTCATGGTCCTGAAGCCAGGGCAAGATGTGGGTGACATTATCTGTATGTCTGTGTAGAGAATACATGGCTGAAAAGTGTGCAAGCCTCCCCTCTTCTAGCTAGCATATCGCAATGGCTGCAGTGAAACCAGGGTTAGTTATTTTCCAGTCCCTAAATCAAAAAGTCACAATGAGCACAGAATTTTATGCACTACCCACTTCCAAACTTGCAATAGTGTTAATACGAATCATCTCAAGATTTCTTAACATGGGGGAAAAACTGATGCAGAGCCTCTGCCGTTTAACTCTCATCACTAGTATTTCTATCTCTAGATTGCTTTAAAGTCAAGACTGCAGTGGAGCTGCGGATCTGGATCTTGAGCTTCTTCCTGAGGCTCTGAAGTCAAATCTATCAGCTGAGTTACAGTGTACAAGGTGGTGCTCAGCTCAGGCCCTCCCCAATGCTGGAATTGCATTCTCAGCTCCTGGGCCATTGGTGGCTACTCATAAAATGCAACCCTTAATCCGCTACAGTTCAAGACTCTTGCTGTTATAGATTTGTAACCGTCAAAGGGGATACGACAACTACCTGAAAAAAAAGTGTTTCAACCATCACAGCTTCAGTTTAGCCTTGAACCTGTTACTGTGAGCCCCTCCTTTCCTAATTTTCAACAATAACAACAACAAAAAAAACCTAATAAATGTCAAACACATTCCCCTGACTGAGAAAGAAAATGCAACAACCCAAATCTCGCCTCCTTCTGAGTCACTGGCAAGAATCCAAGCAGACTTAAAAAAAAATATATATTGGGCAGCAACGTGTGGGCTCTTTTTAGTATGCAATGTTCAGCAGGATTTATCTTTTTTTTTCCTGGGGCCCTCTTAGGACCACCAGTACGGATGCAGATGCCAGTTATTTAGCAACAAAGAGGGGTGAACAACAAAGAAAATGAGTAAAATGGCAGCTTGAGTGGCATATCAGAATTGCCTCATATGTTACTGCCACTGAATAGCAGACACAATTGACTCACCTTACTGTATGCATAAACCAAATCATGATGAGGGAGCTTCCAAAAGAAGATCTGCATGGGTACTTTTGTACCTTGACGCTATTAAAGACTACAGAAGAGGACGAAGTTACAGCCTAGATGAGAATCCTGCACAAAATCCAGTCCCTCTTGTACTAATCCTTACAAGGGACACAAGCAGCAGACAACTATACACGCAGTTTCCAGCAGAAGGGACTACGTTTTTAAAGATACAAAGAAAGGATCAAGGCACAAAAGCACCTTCAAAAACTTGCGCTGCTCTCTTTCTGCTTATCCTGTCCAACCCCTGCAGGTGGAGGGGAACCCACGGTCCCTGCCCCCAAGATCCTGGGGCAACAGAGGTTAAGTAGCATGAATTTGCCTGCCCTGTGTGTGCGGAAGAGCAGGCAGGATCTCATGCACAGACATTACTCCTCCAATCTTATGGGAAAAGCGCAGTGCTTGCTGAATACGGGCACTCCTTAATCTCCTTCATAAAGGTCTTCCCCTCAGAAATGTTGCTCAAGCTGCTGCCGAAAACCCCAGCTGGGATCTGAGCTTTACTGGACAAGATATTCATTGTTCAATTTATAGCTTGACTGTACTTGTGGAAATGTATTTCACTTCAACATCAGACGAGCTGGATGAAGGGAAGCAAGGGAAGAGTTCATCAGAGGGTTTCTTTCTTCATTTGATTTGTTTTCTGAATCACTGAAATGAAGATGTTTGCCTAGCACAGCGATGGGTAAACATGCTTGCTTTTCCCCACATGCTCACGTTTTCACTGGTTGGATTTACAGATTCTAAGAGTTGTGTTTCTGAAAGAGGTACAAAGGCACACACAGACTCAGAGATGAGAAGGGAGGAAAGTTTTCTATCTGCCAGGAGGCAAAATCTACTCAGAGCTGCACTCACGTAAGCCTGCACTAACCTAATGCCATCAGTCGAGATACCATAGTGAAAACGAGCGCACGATTCAACAAATACACAAATAAGAATAAATCCCTAAAGAAAAAGAATAGGGAGCCTGAAATCTCAGGAGCAGAAGAAAACCTACAGTTACATTCACCCTAACAGCAGATCTCAGCGACAGAACAGTTTGGCAGCACAGACGTACAGCAAGCACCAAGCGATGCTGCAGGACGCCGCATCAGTTTGATCAGCATGTGTTTTATTTCAACTCTGAGTACCAGGACTGTCACGAAACCAGGAGAGGCAGGCGCTGCCCAGATGATGGACATCTCTAATGAGGCTTGGTCACTCTGTGTGAAATAGTCAACCCCGTCAACCTCCAACACACAATCTCATGTGTTATCATTCAGCTTATAATGCAGGTATTCTTCCATGCGTGTGTTTGCGAGCATATTTTAAAAGCAAAGCAGAATTTACCATAGAGATGCAAAGAAGTGACCATAAAGGAGTTAGTTTTCAGTCTTTCTAAAGTACGTTCAAAGTAACCAGTCTCCCATATAACCTGAAATCAAAGAGTGAAAACCTGCCAGAAAGGATATTAAGACTCTCTTGATTGTGAAGGCTCATAAAATAAATGTGTTGGTTGTTATGGATTAAAGTGTGGACCAAAAAGATGAAGGAACACCTAGCATCTGGAGTCTATATTGTAGTCTCTACATTCCTAATAGATCTGTGTCAAAAAAAAAAAAAAAAAAAAAGACATACTAAGATTAATAGGCTAAAATGAAAACATATCCCTTCAAGATGAACAGAAAAATGTTAAGACAGAAGTACCATAATCCCCAGGATTTAGGCATTTCCAAAACTCACAGGACTGCCATTGCTCTATGAATTTCAACAATTTTTGACCTTAGGAATAATTGAAATGTGAAAAATACTTCAATTTTCTTGCAAATTCTGAGTTATAGGAAATCAATAATTGCGATCCCAGCAAGAACTGCCTATGGCAGTATTTACATACAAAATCCCTATTGCCTCCCTAGATCGTTTAGGAAGCAAAAGGTATTGGTAGTTTAGTAGGTAAAACTTTCCAAATTGATCTGAAACCTCCTTAAGGGTTACACTATGCCTCTGACAAGGATCGGAGTACAAGTGGAAACTAACTCATGTCAACACTTGCAAATGTTCCACCATGTGCCTACTGTCTTTGAAGGAGAAAAAGATATTCTGTTTCGTGTCCAGCAACACCACCAAATCCTTCTACATAGCCATTGCCCACCACCAATAAGTGAATTCCTTGCATAACCAGTTCTTTTGCTTCGTTACTACCCTTGTACAGATTGCACTTCAGCCTGTTCATACAACTTTGACTGTGAAGTAGGCACCTAAATTCCTAAGGGCCGAATTTTGTTACCTTGCACCCAATATGAGCAAAGTTCTTTTTAATTTAAACCCAAATGAGTATCTTCATGTTCCTTTCGCATGGATGTTCCCATATAAGTGAAAGGTAACAATGTGGTGATGACTTCTCAAATTGTCAACTTGGTAGAGAGAATAATCTCTGTTGAAAGAGACTGCTGGATTTGGATATTTTTCTCCTCAACTTCAACAGAAAAATAAGGAACTGTTTGCTGCTTCCCTCCTCGCTGCTCGTGAAGAACAGGGGAAGCTTCTCCTATGCTTCCCAAAGAAGTACCTGCCAAGGACCAGAGAAAAAAAGCCAGTGGCAAACAAAACAAATAATGCTGTCCCAAACTGGATGCAACCCAACCCTGCCTCGCCCAGAAAACTTCCATACACCAAAGACAAGGACATCAGCCTTC
Source organism: Centrocercus urophasianus (assembly GCF_019232065.1). Taxonomy (NCBI): domain Eukaryota; kingdom Metazoa; phylum Chordata; class Aves; order Galliformes; family Phasianidae; genus Centrocercus; species Centrocercus urophasianus. The sequence goes on from NW_024884142.1 coordinate 96,702,270, forward strand.
CAGACAGGCAGCAGAGCACAAGGTACCTTTCCTATAACACAGAGACACCAAGGAGCGGAGGGGAAGAGTTCAGGCCTAGGTAGCCAGAGAGAGATGTCAAACAAGGGACAATGAAGTGGGTGCCATAAATGCACAGCTGCCTTCCATTAACATCTCCAGGCTTGAGCTAGCTGTGGGTTTCATTAAAAGACGAACCACACCTGGCTCCTAATGAATTCTGATTGCCAGCTCCACTTTTTATGAGGTTGGGGCTTCTTTTCCAAGCAACTTTTACTTACAACAGTTAAGGATTTGTATTTATATTTTAACTTTTGGGGTTTTTTTTCCTCAAGAGCCCCTCACAGCAATTTCTTTACACACTAAGAAAGCACTCAGATTGTACATTTTCTGAACAAGAGCTGTGGCATAGAAAATTTCATTTCTGTTTATCATAACTATATACTGTATTTAATTACTTTCTTATAATTTATTTTATTATATTTTTTTCTTCAAAATTCATTAGAAATCAGGAAGTGTAACAGTATTTCTGTCCTTCCATCTACTCAAAAGACAGTATCTGCCAAAAACTGTAGGTAATGATTGTAGTGCTGTTTCAACCACTTACAACACTTACTCCCCACCTTCAAAATAGCTCAAAGGCAATTGTGAGTGCACTTAATTGATCTCCTATGATACCAGTACACACAAATTGATAAACTCCACGAGGATAATTTCAGCAGGAACGATTCTGAATTTCAAGTACTTCAAGTTTTCCAAAAGCTTCTTAATTTTGAAAATAATTTTTTCTTTTCTTTCACTCAAATGCTGCTTCTTCCCTTATTCTCTTTTCCTGTGATACGACTTTTGCAATAGGACTTGCTTAGTTCCAAGGACAGGTCTACTCACACCACAAAATGCTAGAAACTTGCTTCCATTTCTTTTCTTCCCAAGTCCATCCCAAATGTCCCAGTAAGACAAAGAAGCAATGCAACTGGAAAATGTGCCCCATTCTATAACAGTTTGTGTCATCCATTTAACCCCTGACAACTTCACCACAGTTTTTTTTTGAGGTGATTGGAGAAAGCTGGGATGAACTTTTGACATCATAAACACTGCTGGTAAAATACTATGCAACACAGTAGTGAGTTTGCAATTTCTTTAGCTAAACCAAAAGCTGAATTTAGACTAACAAACTGCCTTCCATATGCAGCACTAATGTTAACAGCAACCTGTATTGAGATATAGCTTCAAGTACACTTAAGTACTATTAAAATTCTTTTCCTCTTGGATGTGTCTTCTGTTTATCCATTTGTCTTTGTCTTCTGCTTAGTTCATCCCTTCCTATTTTCACCAGGCATCTTGTTCCTAGTTCATGCCTCATATCTAAGGGTGTATGAGTCATTAGAATTTCAGACCTTAGATTCTCAAGAGGACTTAATGTTTCACTAACAAAACTTTACACAGGTAGACATTGATAGGACAAGGGGGAATGGATTTAAAGTGAAAGAGGGGAGATTTAGGTTAGATGCCAGGAAGAAATTCTTCACTTGGAGGGCAGTGAGACTCTGGCACTGCTGCCCAGAGGTGGGGGTGCCCCATCATGGAGATGCTCAAGGCCAAACTTGATGGGTTCCTGGGCAGTCTGACCTAGTGGTTGGCCACCCTGCCCATGGCAAGGGGTTGGAGCTAGATGATGATCTTTGAGGTCTCATCCAACCCAAGTCAATGCACGATTCTATGTACGTAGGATTGAGGGAAAAAAAAAAAAAAAAATCTGGTTGCCTTTTTTGTTAGCAAAAGATGCAGTGAATTGCCTCATTATCCTGTAGGAAAAAATAAATCCTCTCCATCAAAAAGATGAGGGCTCTTGGAAATAAATGTTTGGAAACTCCTGAGAAATTCTGCGCTCACAGTCTGAAAACAGCTCACTGTGCCTGCAGCTCCTAGAGATGAGAGGATGGAGCTCTACGTTTAACCAAGTCGTCTACCCTACACTTCACTCAGTAACTGCTCCCTTGAAATTTCTGAAATATGGTGACATTGTTATCAAGTGTTAGCAACAATAATGAAAGCAAGGTTGCCATTTTGTATTTGGACTGATCAAGAAGAGGCCTGCATTATACATACAGCTGCTTATACCCACTATAAAGGATAATTTTGCTGTATTAACTCCATAAATTTGATAGAGCCAGCAAGGTTTCTACTGCATAATAGCTTAATTTTTCATTCTAATAATAACTGGCTGCCAGTTGAAATGAATGGGAGCAAAAACAAACATTTCTGTTCCATGACATGATCCATGACAGATGTACAGTTTAGGAGGCCCTGGGGCAGGGTATTCCAAGCCTCTCCTCCCTTCACCCAACAGCAGTAAAAGCATTAACACCAAGAAAAGAGGGTGAACTGTAAAGGAACTCCTAGGAAAATGACCCAGCTATCCTCTGCTTAATCCACAGTTGGCAATATGCCTGATTTAAGACTATGCTAAGCATCCAGGATTTTCTAAAGTGCTTGCAGACGGTGTGTACAGTATAACATACGCCTGTAAACTAAGAGCATGAAACTTCCCTTTCTCGATCCCCCACAAAGATTTAGTGAGGCTTTTTGCTTTGACTTTTACTTACTCATGTTGAGAAAACCTTTTCCGCTTGGAATATATAGAGAGGATTAATAACTTGATTATTACTGTTTATTATTACAATTTCATGTAAAGCAACATAAAAAAACATGCAACCCTTTCCTTAAAAAAAAAAAAAAAAAGCTCCCATGCTTGAATCTTGACAAATTTCAGCGAAAATGGGGCTGCATAGCTTAGTGCCAACAAGTTACTCAGGCTTTATGTGAGTATTGATTTATCTGCTAAATGAAAATGAAGCCACCACATCTACTGCATTGTTTTGCTGCCTCTGCAAGACAGAGCACCTTCCTTAAAAGTAATCCTAAGTAGTTTTAAAAGGTGAGTTGACAATGCTGCCTTTGAGTGGGAGAATTCCACTCTAAGGGCTAGATATTTGTAATCCTACATTTGAAAATCTGCCCTCGGGGACTAGATGGGTCTTTTTCACATTTATAGTAGTTGTAATGTACTTCTTATGTTTCTTTATTTTAGTGAAAACATTAATAGTCATTGAGAAAAGTGTGAAAATAAAAATGTTCTTAAACCAGACAGGTATCTGACTGCTGTTCGCTGAGGACAGGACAAAGATGAGATTCACAGAGGGTCAGGGCATTCCCCTTCACTAAATGTTTAGCATTTGAAACCTCTTACTGGGTCATTCATATTTACTTGGACTTCAAAATTCTCAAATGGCTTAAAGTGTCTATTACAGTAATAATGGTAGTGTCTGAGAGGTTATCCAATTTGATATAAATGAAAAAACAAACAACAACAACAACAAAAAAAAACAACACCCAACTGTAAAAACCCTGTGAGGTCAACAAAAGATGATAATGAAAACTCAAAATCACCCTATGGTGGATATACTCAGAATCAGAAACTGCACATGATGAATGGAAACTGATGAATGGCAGCATGGCCTTCTAAAGCTATATTCTACAAAAGAATTGCTGTAACTCAGGCAAGAGCAGGCCGTTGATGGCTGCCTGATGCTTATCTTCAGATTTTACTCATCATTTCTGAGCATCTGAATGCTACGGAGGGATCCTGAATCCTCATGTGCCAGCCATCTGTATTGACTTTCCTGCCCTCATCCACAACCAAGCAGAAGAATAAGCGCTAACTACTGCCTGAACAGAGGAAATTTCTCCCTCAGTAGGCTCACATGAGCTCAATGTGACATACATAGCCAGTTCTCCAACCTATGAAAACCGCCTCTGGAAGTCTTAGACACTGGTTTGTCACATGTACTCTGGGGAATTTCAGGAAGCACGGGATGCTGCAGAGTAGCACTGCAGACGGACACCGTTGAGGTTTTGTGGACAGTCAAAAGCACGAAAGTGAACTTCAATTCCCAAAGTGGAAAGTAAAAAGGAAGACAGAAACCCGAGACTACTGTTACTTTAGATGTTTGGGTACCTTCCTGAAAGGTCCTTCTGTAGCTAGAGGTAAAAAGATGATTATTTCAACACTATGTGGAGAGCATACAGACAAGATTTTGAGCCTCTGATTTCCATGGTGAGAATAGCATACTTGATGGAAAACACAAAACAAAGAATACTATATATGAAGAAAGCAATCTTACCTTCAGCAGTTGGGCGTTTTACCACTAAGGGCATGTTAGAGCACAGCTTAAAGATTTCATATCCTGTCAGTTGGCCACAGTTAAATACATGGTTAGAGAAATGTTTACCTCATTACTCCGCAATAATTGCTGAGTCAATTTTTATGGTCACTATGTTCATTTAAGTTTATGGGACTGTATGTGGAGGTCTTCTTTCCAGTGGAGATCAACCAGGAGTTTACACCAACTATAAGCCACAACAAGAAGCTTTGGAAACATGATGATACATGGTATGCTTAACGTTGTCAAAGTGAGATTCAGACTGAATAGATCCTACTTGTTCCACAATGATACTCCCTTGATGCAAAGAAAAGTACAAAGCAAGATGAGATAGAAGGCAAAGAGGAAATCCCATCTTTCTGATGCTAGTGTACTTTTGAGCAAACCAGCTCAATTCTATTTTTTACCATAGCTAGTATGAGACATTGCTGCTGAGAAGGTCAGTTCGGATTAAAACAGAACTCCTGAACCAAAATCCTATTCAAAGGATGATTTAGCATTCAAAGGAAAGGTATGAGTTTGAACACCTCACTCTTAACACTTTCCCTTGATTCCTCTAAAACAGGCAAGCGCAGAGTTAGGGAAACACATCCGTTTCTGCAGTAAGAGTCAAGTAACTACTACTGCCCCTTTCAGAAAGCCAGTCTCTGGGCTTGGATTGGCATTGTTTCTTTCTTTGTTTTTCATTCTTTCTACATGTACCCTCTATAGAAAAGCTTAATTTTGTCCACTGTTCAAAAAAAACCACCCAACTGTGATACTAATATCACATATTCTCAGTGGATACGTCATGCAGAAACAAAGTAAATTATTGATTGCAAAAAAATCCCCTTTTTAGTTATTTCTGCAAAACATCCATTGTGAAACTTCAATAGCATTGACCTCAGATTGGTGCTCTTGTTTTTCCCTTGAAAAAAAAAAAAACCAAAAAAAAAAGGAAGTCTTTTCCTATTTTAATTGTATGCATAAGTGCATGAATGCTGAAGTAATATTCACATTCTGCCAGGCAGTTCCATATGCCAGCTCTTTTTTTTTTTTCTTTGTGCATATACATATATACCAATCTCAGGTAGCAAACGTTGTGAAGCCAAATTACACATTGCATACATTTGCATACATGTTTGCACACAAGTATTTTTCCCCAAGCCATTCAGTCCTCTCTGCCAGCTAGATCTGCAAGAGGAAAAACAAAAGCCACAGTTTGTAAATCTCCCTGAAAACAACAGTAGTAATAAATTCTGAATAACCACAGGGCTCTATCCAGATCTCACCAGCTTTGATGGCCCTTTATGCACTACTACTCTAATGCTAGAAAAAAACTTCTTGACCATGCTGGTCACCCATTCGCTGCTTTATCATCCTACTCCTAACCAAGCAGTGGTAATAAGTGGGGAGTGTTGTCTGGGCTCCTATTAGGAACCTCATTACTCCTCCTTTCTCTCTTTCTTGAATTAAAAATGTTTAAATTATTTCAATATGTCCTGAACCTCTTCAGCTTGCTGCTGTCTGTCTGACTCACTTCCAAATTGAAGTGCATATATAAAAAAAAATTGAATCAGTTCAATGATTTTAAATCACTCTTCAATGTGCAAAGTAATTTAAAATTACTGGAGTGCTTCCAATTTTTATTAGTCCTTGAATTTGGAAGTGATCGAGGTTCTTCTGGGCACGTGCAGTGCACGGTGTCTTAAAATTATTACATCCACACTTACTTTAAAAAAACAAACAAACAAACAAAAAAACCACACCACTTTGCCTCAGAAGCAGCTGAGGGAGATCATGGAAGAATTTGAACAATTTTAAAGAACCAAATGGGAGCTGCATAATTGCAGAAGGAATCAATCTGGAAAAACTCTTGCAGTTCCAAGGAAATCAAGATACACTGTAAAATGTTTGAACTGTTCTACATGCAGCTTGGACTCACTTTTTAATTGCTGCAGCACTTTTGCATTTAATTACTTTCAATGTATCTAATTGCTCTAAATTTAGCAATTTCTCCAAAATCAATATGAGGACAGAATCAAAAAGGACTGATTTCCTCCTTAAATCTTTCAGGTGCTTAGTGACATGATTAATCTTTATGCACAAGACCAGCCTGTTTTAATTTGATGTGCCTCCTCACTTGTTTGAAGAGTCTCACTAAATGAATGCTTCTCAATTCCTCACATGGGAGGAGTCCTACAGAAGATAAGAGGACAACTTACAGACCCAAGTATTAACAGTGCCAATGGACTGCAGGACTTGTTATAGAGTTTATCTAATATTTGAAACAACTAGCCACTGTCACTTCTCAACACTGCATTCAATTATGACAGCTTCACACCATCAGTCTCTACTTTTTGGAGATAAAACAGGGAAAGAAGTAGTCTTTTAAGCTGAAGTTCTTCCCATTCTCCATCACCATAGCTGTAGAGTAAAGAACAAAAGGAAAATCATAATAAAAAAAACCAACCCAATGAATCAATATGACCCCACATGCCCAATAAATTTGCCTGCCTTGAAGGCAGTTTCTTAAGAGTGGGTATTTTTATATATCTGGGGAAACCTTCCAGTTTCCTCATCTACGAAACTTCACAGAAGCTAAATGATGGACATGTAAAATGAGACCTCCACCCTCACTGCCTTCTGTACACTGTTCACAAAACAACAACAGCAAACCACCACCACCATACATACTCTGTGAATATCATGGAGCGTAAAATGCAACTCAAGTTTATGGGAAGGGGATTCACTCCACGGGGAAGGGGTCTGCAATTCCAAATAGGCCTGTTTGCTGCAAAACTTATGTGCTGAGAGATGGAGAGGTTTAAGATCAATTACCTGAAACCAGGTGCTGAGCAGATGGGAAAAATGATTCATCTAGTATGCACGCTTTTCTTGCACATCTCACCTGACTCTGAATGTCTCTGTGGCAGATGCTGTACTGTGCATAAAAAACTAACATGTCACTGGCTTTGGCACGTTGGTCTCCCATGCCGCTCCATTACTCCACTGCCACTGCACAGCAAAGATGAACTACTTCTTGGTCACATCACTCTTCTCACTGGGACCATACGCTTTGTAAAAGCAATTCAGCTTAAAAAGGGACAGAAAAAGGCAGTGCTTAGAGGTGTTTGGAGATGTACCTGGACATGAAGTGTTAATGAAGGCCCTTTATCGCAAAGCTCCAAAGGCAACCAGTTCATCCCTCAACAAACAAAACTTAGGAGCAGGACTTCAGATTTGTAGAGGCAGCTCTTGCCCGTGATGAGCACACATTGAAACACACTGCAGACAGCTGGCTACGAGGGAGAAAAGAAGGCAAAGCCATGCCCTTATTCCTAGTGGGCTCCTGGGATCCTTCTCTCCCAACTAAACATCTGCCTAAGAGCTGGCCAGAAGGTAGCTCAGAAGCTGCTTTTAAGAGTAAACAACTCAGTGTCAAAACTCTTAGCATCAGCACTCTGTGAAGAAAAGGAAGGATTTACTGTGTCATATGAATTTAATATTTGATACATCCATCCACATATACCTGACTATATCCTGCCCTTGTAATGTGGATGGACTCAATGATCTAATAGATCTCTTCCATTTCTAGCTACTATTATCTTATTATTAAAAGTAATGAGCCTCTATCTAACAACTGAACTAATCAATAAGAAACTGAGTTTGTTTTTCAAAATTGCTTTAATATAAAAAATACTGCATGTCCGTTCCCTGCTTCCTGCTTTTGACTGTGATAATAAAACTTTCAGTATGGCTAATGTAGTTTAGCTAAACAAATTAGAGAACTGCCCCATTTAGGGGGAAGAGAAAGTTCCCATTAGCCATTCAGAGGTTCCTTGCCTGGTCAGCCAGCAATTTTTGCAAACCAGACATTGGAAGATATATGATTTTACACTCACTATAATGCTGGACTATAATGCTCTGCTGAAAATGTACAGACAGTGTAAATGTGATCACAATTTGTTGCTTTATATTAAATGAGTATTTTTTCCAATTGCTATAGCATAGTTATAGGTTACAAGCTCACAGAAAACAAGCTTGCCACTTTCTCTCGGTCCAGGCACTGGAATAATTTTCAAGGTATCTGGCTTCAAATGTTAGTGTTATTGCCTCATACGTCTTGTTTGATTTTGGATAAATCATCACAACTGTCTCCCAGGGAAGTGAGGATGAAACTTCTCCTTTCCATGCTTTTTGCCTTCCTGCACTGAGATAGGTTGCATGCTCTTTAAAGTAGACCTTGTCAAAAGTACTACGTATCTTTACAGTGCCAAGCTCAGCAGTTCATGACATTAACAGGAATTGTTAGGGATACTATAGTACTAACAGAAGTAGAAACTGATATATTAGTATGATATACTAGTGATTCATAATAATAATTCCCAAAGGCCACACAACAACAACAACAGAAAAGCTAGAGTAGGCAATGGGATTAAATGTCTCAGCAATAAACTTGGCCTATTTGTGAAAAGTTTGGTGTGAAAAGTAGAGCTCAAGAGATTAAAGCAGCTGCTGCTGAGGGCTCCACCTCTGTAGAAATATGCATTGAGGGAAGGGGTACTTTGAACTAATTTTTTTCTGACTCACTGGACCAGATTTCCCAACTGTTTACACAGTTTCAAGTTGTCCAGGGAATGGTCATTATTTTGGACCCTTCTTTCCCATGGGGGAACACTAGCACATGGTTGGTGAGCACCTGGAGCTCCCCTTCTAGTTCTTTTACCTCCGGAAGGAATCCAAATCTTCCCCACACCAAAATCGTTATGAAGCAAAGCAAAGTGAAGTAAGTGGGGAAAATCAAGTGCATTTGCTACTGCTGTTGATCTGTACTCTCAAGACAGTTGCCGAGGAGAAAGAACAGGAGATAAATGCAAACCCCTGATAGCTTTTTGTCTCGTTATCATGCTATGAATAATTGCCTTAGCTTCTGAGACTGGGAACAGGCCTCCTAATGTAGTGCTTTGAAGGACAGTCACTGAGAAGTCCTCTGGCAGCAGATGGGAAGGCAAACAAGAAGTAAGCAGAAAGACGCTCAAGATCTAGATATTCCAGGTGCCCCAGTCATTGTCTTCAGATTTATTGGTTTCCCCCCACTGAAGTTATCAATACTAATGAAATGCCTTCTCAGAGCAATGGATGATGGTCACAGTAGCAGTATTGACTTTCCCAAAGCTTTCAGTACAGCTGATTTCATTACATTATACTGTGTTTTCAGCATGGTTGTACAACGATGTAGTTTCAGACAAATTATTGCTGCTTTTCTCATTAACGATCTTCTCAGTAACACACCACTGCTCTCATTAATGTCTTCTATACCTGCCTACCTTTATTTTTAATTTGTAAGAGGACTCCTCTACCAGTGACATTTGCCAATGTCGAGATTTGTATTTTCTCTGCACCAAATGTAGCTACAGCACAATGACCAGAAGAAGGCAATATCTGAGCTTGACACAGAATCACTTCTACTAAACCCACCTACGGCCAAAGTAATAGTTCTGAGAAGACTTGTAAAGAAACAGACAAAACAACAGTGTCTCTGGCATGAGAGACTGTCAACGTGCTGGAAAGTCTCAGAGCCTGGATGAAACCTTTGAAATCCAGGACCAGCTAGGTAACAGAAGCGAGGAAGTATGTACAAAACATGTCAGTCTTGCTAGAATTTGTTTTAAGTGCTTGAGGAAATTACTAATTCATGCCCTGCTGTTGCAGACTGAAATTTTTCCACAGAATTTCACTGCTTAAGAAAATAATAGTTTCCAGAACTTACCTGCCTACATTCTTCTGGAAAATAAACTTATACAGTCTTCCAAACAACTCTAAATAACCAACTTTGTTGAAAAACAAGAAGAAGGGATGCAATTTCATTCTGCCATTTTGATGGAATTATGGGTGATGTAAGATCACAAAAGCTCTCCTTTGATTAATTAACATCTAGCACTGCTGAAGCATGATTACACTGTATGAATACATATAGCAAGAGGCAAGCTAGCTACTCAGGTTTGCCCCTTTCATAAACATAAGATCCACATTTTTATTGGAAAAACATCTAAAATGAAATAAAAGACCAGTTAAACGATGCAGTCAGCTACAAAGACTTGTTTCTTGACCCAATGGTTTTGCAAGCCCGAAGAGAAATTTAAAAATATTGACAGCAGCAGAACTTCCAGGAATACTCTTAATTAAGACATACGGTATAGAGAAGGGTTAATATTGTTTGAAAGTAAAAGCTCTCATTCTAATAACAAGACCTCTCTCTGTGCACTGCTGGGTCAGCATGGTAATTAAGAAAATTGCCTTTAGTGTGCTTGTTTGGTAATGCTATTATCATCTTTTTTCATCTTTTAACAAGAGTAAACTACTTGAAGATGTCCCCATTTACTCTTCTTGCTTCTAGTAACCCATGAACCCATCAAGTCCATACTATGCTAGCATTTAATGGCCTAAATGAGTTACTTTATCATCTGGTTCACCCTGAAGTCTTTTACATATTTTTCTTGACCTTTAACCTTCTGACTATTATTTTGACAGCTATCATTAATGTTGTGTCCTGGGCAACCACACATTGACTAAGATGGATGGCAAAACGGATAAGGAGTTGAAAGGAACACACACCCACTTTCATCTTCCTCCTGATTAAATCAAAACCATACAAAGCCAAATCATATGATGGGTCCCACGGAAGCAGTGTAGAATACCAGCAACCATTTTAGTAAGTAAAGAAGAACAAAGAGTCCAAGAAGGGGGGGAAAACCACCAACCCACACCCTTATTGTAAAACAAATAAGCTATATAAATTGGACACCTAGAACTCTATAAATCTTCTAAGTTATGACTATTCAGCTATGAACTTAGATGAATCAATAGGTGGTTGGAATGAAAATACTTTATAGTAGTCAGTTGAGGCAGTTTTGGCAGTAAATTTCAAGGAGAAAAAAAACAACCAACCTACCTACCAACCCACAACACAAAGAACATGCTTATGTGGAAAGGATGTAGTTAATTGGAATGAAAGTTCGATGCAACTTTCCACTTTTCTAATAAGCTACCCCACTTCAAAGGCAAGCCTGGCCCCTTCTGATCACTTGCATGGAACACCATGGACTGTGGTCCTGCACAATTGTAAGGTCATCACAAATCATGCATCTTGAACAATTAAACTATTCCCTTTGGAGAAGTTAGATGATTTCATTTAAGAAAATGGAATCTAGGTAAAGGTGGAAAAAGGAATTTCAAATAGTTCCACGTGTTTAAAATGAAATTAAAAAATGAAAGGAGATGTTAGTGGCAGATAAGATCATAGGCAGTCGCTCTAATTGCATTTCAGACAGTTGGTGTAATCAGGCACTAGGTTAATGGAACAGAAGGCACGACATTGCCAACCAGCAGAAAAAAAACCCAAAACACAGTGATTTAAGAGTCCACTAAAGTCTTATCCAGAGACAATTTTTTTTTTTTTTTTTTTAATAATAAGCTAAATCATCACGAAAAGGAAAGGAACAACATGAGGTGGAAAGGTAACCAGAACATCACAAAGAAATTCTCAGCCTCTTTGTCTTCTAAAATGAATGACCCTCACTGATGGAAAATTGAAATACTACAGCCCACTGATGGACCTGACACTTGACCCCTCTCTCTAATTAGGGATGGAATCTGGAAACTACGGCACTTATTTGCTTTAAGGAGCATTCCTTAGGGCCATAACAATTTTTGTGACTGCTTTATGGGCAGAATTTTTACTGTGCATGGACCAGATGAAACTAAAGCTAGCAAAATGACTACAGGCAGCACTTGGGTAGAGTAGTGATAAACTTCAGATGACCTTGGCCTTACTTTGGTTTGCACATAGCTTGTATTTTTAAAACAGATGTTCTACAAAAACATGTTCCTGGGGAAGACTTTCAGATCCAGTCCTCGAAAGTTATGCATGGCCCATAAGGTCCAAAGTAGGTCTGAGAAAGAAGGAAGGACAGATTTTCCCCCGAGAGATGGGGACAAACTTTATCAGAACAATCAAAACTGCCTTATGTGACTCTATTGTCAGTAAAACCATCCACACGTAGAATGAGAGGAAGGCATGCTACACATTATTCATCAGTGTTTTATGCCTGGTATTTTTAGCTCCTAGTATCTCTAATTAGAACAATGCTTCTGGGTGTATGAGGGCAATTCAAGACACCAAAATCAGCTTTAAATTACAATAAAGCAATAATAATAAAACACATTTCCAGAACAAATACTAACCAATGCGCTCAGTATCGCACTGGCAAAAGCCTTTCAGAAGACCATAATGATGCATTAATTAGTCCTGAATTGATGATATTACTAATATGCAATGGCTTACTGACTGAGAAATTCACATTAACAAAGCACATGTGTTCCACTCTTCCTTCACACATCACACAGCACTCTGGAGCTTGCAGCCATTTGCATGATTTCTCTCTCTTATCTCAGGTAAGCCAGCAGGTCAAAAGATAATCAAAACAAGAAGACTTGTACTGCACATTTTTACTCATGCAAGCAATACAAACCTTCAATGCAACTGCACGTGCAGTACAATAAAACAGCATGTGTCCTTGATAACTTGCAGGAGTTGTTTTAAAGATTAATTGATTTCAGGAAGAGGATTTTAAATTAAGATTATTCTCAAGCTCTAGGATCCCACCTTGATCTTAGCTACATGTCTTTTAAACAATTTTTGCTTTGCCAAATTCTGGCAAGATCACAACTCCAGCACTTCAAACTGCAGTACCTGCACTGCCCTGTCCATGTGTCAAACACCTGTCCACAGAGCCGTTCTATTGCAGGGTTCAGTGATCAGAAAAATCTACAGGGGAAAGGGGGACATGTTGCCCCAGGAACTGCATTTTTTTTTCCATGACAGCGTGATGTATGGCCTACATTCAAAGAAAGGGGGAAAAAGCAATTTTATGTTTAACAAAAGTACTACATTTAAAAATAAATCAGTGTAGCTATAAAGACCAGAATATTTTTTACTGGTGACAAATATCCTTTTCCGAAAGCATGCTTACAAAAGCAAAACAGAGCCAAATGACATGGTGTTGTTCTTTTGTGTAGTGCTGTGGATTAAATTAGGCTATTATTAATTACTTTACTATATATCCAAGTTATGTTGCACCATAAGCAAAAATAGTACGCTGTTCACATTTTTCTCTTCAGTTCCTTCCTGGACATTTCTTTGTCTTGAAATCTCTATCTGATAATCACCTTGGTGTACATGAAAAAGTGAGAACTTTAAGAAGTCTGGCATCTATCCATTGAAATGGATGACCATTCATTTCAACTAGAAAATCAGATCATACTGTTAATACTATTCATAACATTGAGTAACTGTGAAAGCTTTATTATAGCTTGCATATCATTGAAAAAGAGTAAAGACCTAATGCAGTCATGGTTCAGGAGAATTTGCTGTATGCATTAATCAATGTGCTGCTGTATGCTTATCAATGATTCTTCATTAAATTCATTGTCTTATTTGATAAGTGACTGTTGTTTGCTAAAAGATAATGGTGTTTACCACTACCGCACTTTTACATGTCTATGTTGTTCAAACTAAGCGCCACATTTACTTTATTGTACAGCATTTTCTTTACATCTTCTTGTTAAAAATGAAACACTAAGCCCATCCCTGAATCAGAACCCCAACTATCTATTCACTACGCAGACGGCAAACTGAGCAGGAGCAGAAGAATGGGATATTCCACTGGCCATGTAATTCCTACCGCCCAAGTGGCAATGCCAGAGAGAAGAATGCCAGAGCAAGAGGTAGGGGAGGAACGTGTTTAATAAAAAGGCAATCCCTACCAGTTGAAGGGGCTAATACTGAGCACACTACAAGTGGCAATCATTCTGATGTGATTTACGTTCAAACTTTATTACCATCACTCCTCGTTCATCTCTTTCAGACGGAGCCTTGAAGAGGACGGCCTCACAGTGCTCTCCTCAGGCCCCCAGCAAGTGCTCCAAAGACAGCTGATATTTTGACCACAGATCACAGCTGAAAAATTTCAGAAATAAACAACTCTGGGACAATTTGCACTTAGAACTTATTTCTTGGACGTGTTTCAATTGTGCAACACAAATACGAGAAGGACCGCTCCTGAAAGGAAGCTTATTTTTTTACCCTACTAAAACAAGCATTTCAAATATCAACATTTGTAATCACTCCCGTTTCCTTTGTGTTAAAATATATGGATTTTTTACTACCTATGTAATAATATTTAATTTAATGCATACTTAAATATGTCTAAGCAGGTATGTGAGTTAATTTACCTTATGTTGGAAGGGCGTTTGCCCGGTAACTTACTGATACGTGAGAGCAGCTGAGAGGTTCGGTTCAATGTTAATTAAGTCAAAACTGTCACTAGCTCACTCAGGCATCTGTGCAGAGTATGCCTGCGGTGTGTCCAGGGGACTGCACCAACACTCACTGACATGAACACCAAGTACCAAATCGACTGTTTTACTAAGCACTGAGCATACATAAAAAGCATCATATTTTGGCCAATCAGAAGCACTAAATGGCCCGCTTTGAATTTGGCATCCCGTGCATAATCTAATAGACTGAACGATTGTAGGTATTTTATTTGTTAACAGCAGGCTGTTACATCTAGTAAAAGAAAGTAATACAATCACAGTGAGCTTTTGTGCAGAGTCATCACGCACAGTGTTTAGCTATTGGGCTTCATGGATTCAATAAATAACTCAGTTAAAATCTGCACAACTGAGTTCAAAGCGGAAAGATCCTGAAGGCTGAAATCAAATTTCTTTAAATCAAGAATATCAGCAGTTCCTGTCACAGAAACACCTGCCCTTCCTGACCAAATCATACTCCCAACAAAAAGCTGGCTGTAATCAACCACTGACAAACAGAGTCTCTCCTAATTTATTAATCTAATTGCGCTGCCTTTATTTATTAAACTAATAGCATTGCTTCCTCAAGGGGAATTATGTTCCCCCACTTCTCCTTAAGCCGTATCCTAAACAGAATCTTCAGTATTTCATTTCAGCAATTGAAAAAATCTTTTTTTGGTATATTCTCACCCTTTAATAAACTGCCATCATAAACAAGGCACTGTGATTTCTAAGTCATAAAAAAACAGCAGGTGAATCAAAAGGGATGTGATAGCTCTGACAATAAAGTTTGCACTGCTTCCCCAACAGCTCTAACTCAGTGGCAGCTCCTGCCAGACTTTACAAGTAGATTTCCTACTGGATCAGCACATCATGAAATGCTTTATAAAAAGGGATAGGAGAAGGCCGAACGTAGGCAAGACTTTAAGAAAACATTTCAGAAGTAAAGGAGGCCTCAAACACAGAAGTAATTCACTGAAGAAAACATCCAAGCCAATGGCAAAATAACAGGCCAAACTGAGCACACGGAGTGCTAACTAACAAGCAGAAAATGCATGGTGCTGGGGGAACAGAGGGAGAAGGAGAAGCGCACATGATTTTCGGTACGCTATTTCTAAAACAATTTGATTCAACTGTCTGTTACAAAGCAATTAAGCAGAACAACCAGGGCCATCATAACACTATGGACCTGATCACATATGCGCTCCCAGTATAACTGAGAAGTGATTCACAGTATATCAGAATATGTGCATTAACACTGCAGGTGAATGTGAAGCTTTGCGTCAACCTGCTACACCTAACTAAATTTCACATTTGTAGTCTCCATTATTTCAGTTAATTTAGTAAAATAATGCGTTAACCTTTGTGGTAGGCCAGCAAGGTTTGAACCATCTTCCAAAAACAAATTCCAAAAGGCTAAAAATTCACAGCTGAATGAAAATTTTAAAATGTCAGCATCAGTGTAAGCTTGTACCAAATTCTATGTGAGAAGACCAGGGAAGTTGAAGTGGACAAGGCAACTTTTAAAAAAATCTCATGCAGAAAAGGAAATATATGGCTAAAATGTGCGTGACAGAGAGAAAACATCATCTCCAGTCTTGCAGTCATAGGAAAAGAGGAAACAAGGAAGACTTGGACCTCCATTACACAATAGGAAATAAGGTATATAAGGTATTTTTCTGGGTAAAGCTTGCTAATATTCAAATATTTTTTCAGGCCTGACAAGCAAGGTGTTTTCCCTTCAGCTTTTGGACTGGGGAAAGTTGAAGCCCTGAATTTCACAAGTATTCCACATAGTTTTGTTTGGTTCCTTCAGAAACAAAAGGTGATGTCAAAGTGAGGAATGAAGATGGATGGAGGAAAAAAAATGTGAACAGAGGACTGCTAAGTTAAACCATAATGGAAACAGTAGTAATGGGATGAAATTAAACAGGGCTAACTAGTGTGTGAAGAAGCATCCTACTGGCGAAATGGATTGGAATGAGAAATTTGCTAGCAAGAAAGGTGGCGATGCTCTCTTTGACTGGTTCATTTATAACTAGACAAAGCACTGCACAAGGCTCTGGAAGGGATAAGCAGCAGGACATATTCTGCCATGACAGCACTTAGGAATATCTGCCTGCATTCAGGTGAATTACATCATGAAAAGACACAGCCTTTTGGTCATCTGTTTACATCACTTCTCTTTTCAGAGGAGTACAGTGGTCTGCTAGCAATTTTCTACATACTGAACATGAAGATACTTCAAAATGTATTTACAAGAGCTTGTTCTTCAACTGAAGCCTCTTTTAACTTAGATCACAAGAACCAAAACCTAACTTTAAAGTAAGTCATTCACACTCTCTCATCCTTTGGACAGCAGTCCCCTGCCAGGCAATGAGTTCCAGTGGCACCTCTTGCTGAAGCCAGCACCTTCCTGAGCAGTTTCTGAGCTGGGCACACAACTTCTGAAAACAAGCTAACAACAGCTGCACATTACTATTGCTATCCTCTTCTTAGTATTTATACAAGAGACATAGAAACTACCTGCACAAATTTGGTGCTGTTAAAGAAGAAGAAGTAGTCTATCAGCGTGCTGATGGATGCATCCTCCAAAAAATGTCAGCTGTCCCTTTCATGTGCTTGGAACAACCAGCTCCAGCTGGTTGAGCATTGCCTCTTTTTCTCCTAATGTTGGTAGAGATTCGACAGCCTGGACTTTGCTGTACCAATGGTCACGTTTGGCTCATCTCTGCTTGTCACTTTGAGAACTGCTGGTATTTCATTATTTGCATTATCCATTTCTTGGTGGTTCATGGTGTACCGCCAGGCTCCACTGCTTTTTTTCTTCACCTCATTATGCTTTATCAGCATCTTCTTCCTTATCAGTTGTTCCCCTTGACTTCCTGCCTCCTTCTGCCAGCATCCTTTCTTCAATCTCTTCCCAGAGAAAATAACGAGATCCCCTTGTGCTCTTCTCACTCTCTCCTCCTCCCATTGCCATACAGCAGACCTTCTGGACAAGGAGCAGATGTGGAGAGCTCCTCTCTGGGAACTCCTGGTAGCTGAGCCAGCTGACGCAGCTATGAGACAAAGAAAGGCTTGAGCTTTTATCTAAGGACTAAGCCAGCTTTTCTCACAGCAGCAGGGGATAACAGTAAAGCAGTTTTGATGTGATTTCCACCTGGTAGTACATGGAATTAACACAAACAAGGTGGCTCACCAGTGTTTTACTTGCGGGACGCATTATCTTCTCTTACATTTTTCTTTACTGAGCCTTTGGAGTTAACAGAATCAATATTTGTACTGACAGAAGTTTTCTGAGGTGAAGTAGGCAAACCATTCTGAAAGATGACTGAAAATACCTCCAACGTGTAAAAGCAGTTCCCAGATGAAATTTTCCTGGCGGTTCCTCTGCTTCAATTGCTAAGAGGCTGTGTCCTTCTGGGACTGGGATGAGGAGATAATGAAGAGAGGGGCACACAAAGAGTTAAGTTTCAGCGATCAGTTTGAACGCATGCATCTCAGTAAGCAAATCTGAGCTCACTGAGGAAGTGCAGCATATATGAGGAACGCAAACTTTTGTTCACCTATCTCATGGAAAGTAAGGCAAATCTCTAGCAGACTCACAAATTCTATTCACATTTAAGACCAATATCACCACTGAAGATATTCCCCAATTCTGGGGGGTGGCAACAGCTTCACTTGACTCCACTTGGATTTGGAAGGAACTCAGAAAAGCCAGACACATTGTGTCGCTGTTTTACTGAAAAAATATTTGCCACTCCACAGAGAAAATATGCAACAAAATTGCCTGTCTTTCCTACAAATATTTTTTCTGCTTATTTCAACCCAAATTGGTGTATCCAAACCTATTCTAGTTACCTCACGTATCAGTAAGCCAGTCACTACAGAGGGTAGCAGCCTTGCCAAGGTCAGATGTGAGATAGCATGGCTGAAACCAGATCACAGCTCACTCCAAACACCAGACTCTTCTCTTCTCAATATTTACCCTTTCCTTCGTTGTCTTTCTCACAGCTCCATATTTAGAATGAAAAGTGGAAAGGAAGCTGAAAGATGTGAGACTCCAAAGGAAAGTCATTTATTTTACAAACCAATCCTGAAAAAGCTGGCCAAATGTTCTCACACTTTATTTAGATACCAGAATGTGCTGCATCTATTTGCAGTCTCAAAACCCTCGATAGAGCATCAAAAATAATTGACGAAGTAAAATATAAGTGGGTGGCAACAAAACCACTGAAACAACAGCCTGGTAAGACATCTTAATCAAATGTTATCATGGCAAGAGAGCTTAGCTCTGATTTTTGACTCGTGTCATGAACTGCAGTCTGACAGTTCTGTTGAGAACTCCTTTTTCAACTGATGAGCTCTTGTTTTTACAACTGGAAGAAAGGGGTGACCAGAAGTTCAAAATTCAATGGTCTAAAAAATGCATGACTGTAAATGCTTCAAAGGGCAGTGGGGAAGAATGTTTGGAAATTAACAGCCAGGTTCATCCAGCCCTCACAACATGTCCATTCTTGGTACTGCAGCTTACCCTTGCCCACTGCGTGCTCCTAGACCTGCTCTTTCAGCAGTCACGCACTAGTGCCTTGAATTTAAGTCTATGGCACACGCAGATAAAAATACTGAGACCTTGCAAAGAAGAAGGAAAAAAAATCCTCCCAAGACCTAACTGCCTACCTGAATGGTCCATTTGCCTTTGGTTGAAGCATTACTAACAGGCATAAAGAAAGACTTCACACGCCATATCTTACATTCCCTCATCCACTCCCATTCAGCAAAACGCTGAGGTCTGCAGAGGGAAGAAAGGCAACTTCAACGAGACAATCTTGGTCCTATGCTATGATTCCTCCCACCCAACGTCAGGCTCTCAATTTAGCCATGGCAAGTGATGCTAAGTCTTTCTAGCTGCTCCTTCCAACTCTATTTAAAGGTATCTTATAGTGGCTATGTTCTAAAAGAGCAACATTTAAGGAGGAAAAATCCGGACTGTTACTTCTTCTTGTAGTTCTAAATTCATTTTAAAGTCAAAGTAAGATGCCTAAATATGCAGCTAAAACATGATATTACATATCTCATCATTTAATAAATGGTCTCCTTGGAATAGAAAGACTGCAATACATTCATTCAAGCATGCATACTATCCCAAAGAAATGTAGTTCCATTGACCTCTGTTTCAGCACTGGAAAGTAAAAATTCAGTACTGTTTGTATACGAGCATGTAATACTCTGGCTGTGTGTATACAAAGATCTGACAGACCATTAAAAAAAATAAAGAATTTACTTTATTCTTCCCACAGTCTGCACACATGCACCCATGGATTCTCTGTGCTCCACCAAAAAAGGGCTTCCTCCTGTGCAATGTATCTGTTTCCAAGGAGGAAATCTTTGCTACTGATCAACTGCATACATTAAACAAGGCAATCTGCACTTTGCACGCTGTACAACATGTACTCTTGCTTCGCCTTTTTGTACATAACGCAGTTGTGAGCTGCGCAGAGGTTGTTCTAGGTTGTCTTGTACTTGTACTTTCCCTTTCCAAACAATATTTAAAACAAACAAAAAGATACTGCTACTTGAACAAGGTCAAAGAGGTCTTCAGATGGTCTATTTCTGCAGCTTGCCTCTGGCTCCACATTGCTTTGCAAATCAGATGCTAGATATATTTTGATTAGTTTGTACTTTAATGGATCATGTACAAAGAGTCCAACCTTCACAACATAGCCATTAATTTTTTTTTTTTCTGGAGTCTGATGGAAAAAACAGGTAGAGGGTTGTGTGTGTGTCTGTGTGCACACCAGCGTATGCATGTGTGCTGATTGAAAAGTGATGGATTATTTTCATGTGGTAAGAAACACAATGTTTTCTTTAGCACAGCAGGATATTCTGTTTGCAAGGTCTAACAGTGAAATATTATGCATATCTGCAGCTGGCCTGCTGCCAAAACCCAAAGAGCAGAAATCAGGAGAGATTTTGAATCTGAATCTTAAAAAACCAGTGCAGCTCTACAAAGCAACTAATGAGCCATTCAAAACAGAAAAGCATTTGTACTAATATATGATTGCTGTCATATATGTCAGCATTTAACAAAATAGTAAATAATTATTCATTTAAATGTTACCTTGAACTTCTATTTAAGATATAAATATATTTTCAATGTCTTTTACCTCTGTGCTGATACAGGTTAATTTACTTTAGGTCACGGTAAATAAAGTGAAATATTTCCCAAGCTCAAAGAAGCAATCACTTAAGAAGGAGATACAATTAAAAAAACAAACAAACAGCATAACCCCAAAACGTGAGTGTATGAGGAATATAATACACCAGCCTGGAAAGCCAACCAGGAAAACGTCCTAATGCACTTCAGCCAGTTCCTAGGAAGAGGACACAGATGCATGTGAGCTTCAACCAAAGGGATCGGTGCTGAGTTGCAATTAGCCACTGCTGGAGCTAGCTGGAGTTTGTCCACTCACACCACTGGTGGACAACACAGAAATTCCCCTTTAGAAATCAGACTCTGAGGCTATTTTAGTGCTAACGTCCCAACACACAGCATGGGAGGATTAGCAGAGGAGAGTAAACACCCTGATCCTTACAGACGCAACTCTGATAAAAAGGCAAAAAGTTCACGTGAGGATGTCGTAGACACCATTCCCAACACGCAGAGTTACGCCTGGCTGGGGTCTTACAACTTACAAACCTGCCAAAATCCTTTTAATTGCAGGCTGCTCTCTTTCACCATGGGATCGAGTAAAGCCCAACAGTTTCAGTGTGTGATTTAATACAATCTTCTAATCAGGCGACTATTACCAAACACTTCTCTCCAATTTTACCTAGGGTTGAGGAGTGGCTATCATCATTTTGGTGGCCACTATGAGGAAAAAAATGACTTCTTCCTTGGCAAGCCTTCTTGTATTTGCGTGCAGTCCTTCCTCGTTTAATTTATTGCACTTGCCTAATTATCAGATAGCATCAGATTGCGTGTGTAAATGTGGATATATGTGTGTGTGTGTGCGAACATGAGATTACGTTATTTACCGATTAGATGCCCTTCTGGTAAATCTCAGTCGAGCTGCAAGCTTGGATGGTGCATCTTTATTTCCACTGCCTCCATTTTATCGCTACATCTTCACATTGGGTTTCTGAAAATGCTTACAGTACCAGACAGCTTATTAAAAACAGGCAAGTGGATTTATCTACATAGTTAATATTCTAAGAGCAACAGATCCAGTGTTAGGACACGACCAGTGTTCGGACTGTTAGTATGGAGACCGTGGCGTTTTGGAAAAGGAAAAAACTGAGAACTCAGGATATGAACTTAATAAACCCCTAAAGCAAAGCATTCTTATCATTCCCTTTTTGAATGGAAAAGTAAAGCCTACTAGAAATTTGGAAACCGTACCGGTAAGACACTAATATTTTTGAATACTTGTCAACGTAGAGCTGAACATTCACCCTGTTGCATTTCTCTTGATGTGCTCAGGCAGAGACTGTATTTTGAAATCAGTAAGAACTGTTTTGAAATAACAATCCCTGCCCAAAATAAAGGATCCAGCAAATGATCAGTTGCCATTTTCCGCTGTCAGGATACACTGCTATTAAGAATTTACTACCTGTATTTCCACAAAAGGTTTTCATTGTCATATTTCGATACACAGAAGTTGACTGGCACATCCTTTGAAAACCTTTTTAGTTTTTTCCAAACATAACTAGCATATAAAAAGAGCCATAATATGTATTATGGGAAAGCAGCACAGCGATATAAAAGACTTCCATACCAAGAGCAGACGGAAAATGGTAGTTATTATTAATTTAGAAAAACAAAAGAGCTACCCAGCATTTCAGTAATGTGGCAAGTTGTGTGCTATTGAGGGAAAGAGGATTTTATAATTGGATTTTAGAGTAATTTAGGAGACAAGATAAGCTGTAATGGTTGCATATTAGAGGTTAAAACTACAGCAGAAACTCATAATGTAAGGGTTCATTGCACTGAGGAAAACAGAACAAAGGAAAGCAATGCAGGAGCAGCCTGGTGTAGGTGGCAACAAGGTGAGTTTGGGCTGTGGGAAACGGGGGTTTTTCCATTAGCAGTGCTTTAAACAGGTGGTATGCAGTATTTCTTCCCTTCGAGTTGTTTATTAAAAACAAACAAACAAAAAACAACTTACAATGCACTAAACAAAACACCATTTCTATATTTAAAACAAACAAAAAAGGTAGGAATTATCTGTATAAAATTTCCTAATTCCTATTCTGCGCAGCCAGGAATGGCTTTTAGATAAGGAAGGACAGAAACTATTTGCACTTTTCTCAGTAATTATATATATATATACATATATTTATATACAAAATATAAATATAAATAGAAATAGAAATAGAAATAGAAATAGAAATATAAAATAAATATATATATAATTACTGAGAAAAGTGCAAATATATATATATATATTAATCATAATGCCACCAAACACAGACATATCACACTTTGCACAAGGAACCAGCCCAATTTCAGGGCAGTAGGACAGAGGAATGGAGGTATCTCTCTCCTGAGCAAACACACAAACTGCAGCAGCCTCTCCCCGGCCGACCCTGCAGCTCCCACAGGCTCAGGGCACTCCCTGCTGCTTCCTTCACCTTCTCAAAGGCTGAAATTCAACCCCCGGCCCAGCTCCCAGGAAATACCCAGCTCACCCAACCTCCAGAGCCCTGCAGCTCTGTTGCTGGAACAAATGGGCTGCAGGCAGTGTTCTGCTGGAGCAGGGAGGGAGGCCAGGAGCAGAGGCCAGGAACAAAGGCTGGCCATCAAGCCATGCAGAGTAGAGGCTGAAGCAAGCATCCAGGCTCTGTGGCTTGGTTGCAGTGTCTAATAACTCATGATCAGGCATGTACTGCCACACCACTGCAAATGCCAGCACAAATAGGTACCCACCAGTGATGGTATCAAAGACAGATCAAAATCTGCATGTCTGCATAGACCTCTCTGGGAACATTAAGAAGTCACACAAGCTCTCAGAACCAAAATCTGAAAGTAAAGATAGTCCTTTCTGGAATTACTGTCTCCTTTCATACAATCTTTGAGAAGAAAGCCTGGTTGATGTAGTACCTACCAAGACACACTGCTGATCTAAGCTGTGTGCAATACAAGTGAAGCATGCTTTCTGTTTGTTTGTTTGTTTACTATAAGCAGCTACATTCTGCAGTCTGCAGCCGGTTGGCTCAGCAGCCAAGTCCCATTACTTTTCCGGGGGGGGGGGGGCCAAGAGAGGCAGCAACATTCACCAGCAGCCTTTCAGCCAAAGCAAGGTAGCAGAGTACACACTGTCAGTCTCCATCCTCAGACAAATTCGGTGGCACAACATGACAGAGCAGTGTGACCAGTTCCCAACAGCGACAAGTTGGGATCGCCTCAAGACAGGTTTGCATTCGATGAAACAAAGACCAGGCCTTGGATTTTTAAAATACGGGTGTGAAATTTTTTTTTTTTTTTTTTTTTTTTTTGGTGGGGGGCTGCTTTGCCACCCTTGAGATATTTTATGTTTGCCAGCTGCCACTCTCTGTTTGGAAAGCATAGCTTCCTCACTTAGCAATGCAACTCCATAGGCATAGCGAATTATGTACGCGTTTGGCAAGCAGCTTTTGACCAAAAAAAGAGAGAGGGAAGGCAATGAGGCGCATTACCCCGCACGGGGCTCCCCGTAGTCCCGCAGCGCTCGGTGCCCGCACGGCGGGGGCAGCTCGAAGCGCTCGGTGCGCTGCCGCCGGTGCTCGGCTACCCCCTGCTGGGCCGCCGCGTGCGGGGCCGGACCGCAGCCAGCGCCGAGCCGAGCATCTTCCAGCCGGACTCCGCTCCTACAAACCAAAAACCTTAAAGCATAAGACAAAAACTCGGAAGAAAAAGAATAGTTGTGCTGCGCTATGACGCAGCTGTACGCAGCAAGAGCCAAAAACGTGTGGAATTAAATTGGATTTCAGAGGGGCGGCATGCAATGGGGTTAAGTTTGCTGGTAATTCAAGTGCTTTTCTCCAAGTTGCTCCTGACACTTTTTTTTTTTTTTCTTTTTTTTTCCCGTTCTGCTTATTTTTGCCGACAGCGCAGAAAGAAATTGACATTTGAACTGCAGCAACAGGGGCTGCATTTGCACCGGGGGCTGTCACCCACAAGGGTAAAAACAGACACAAAAACTTCATCCCGTCAAACATTTGGCAGCATCACACAAACAGCCAAATTATATTGACCCCCATATAAACACAAGGCTGAATTAGTCTCCAACCACTCTGATTTTTGAACACCATAAGGCACTGTCATCCCTTCTTCCATTACCTAAATACAGCGTGTAGCAAGCAGGCACATCCCTTGTGACAGTGAAAGAAAAAGGAAGAAGTTTTCATTAAAGACAGTTGTAAAGCAATTGTTGCTGGACTGAAGTCACCTCTCTCCTCCCCACTTCTGTCCTTTAGGCTTTGTGGGAGGACAGGATGGTGCTGTCTGCAAGTCAGCAGGGGCTGTCAGCTGGGGGACGGGCTGCAAGCCGGGCTTCTCCAAAGCGAGACAGCCACTCTGTTTTGTCTCCTATATTTAGATATAGCTTACCTCTCAGGATGCGTAACCTTTTCAAAGTTTCACTCCTGTAATGACTGAAGTGCAAAAAACAGCATTTCAAAGCTACCTACCAGCAAAGAAAAGAGAGATCCAATCCTTCTGCTGCCACTACTGACAGAAAGCCTTTGCTATGCTCAAAATTGTCACAGAGTTTATAAATAGTCGTTCGTTCTGGGGATGGACTGTATGTCCTGGTCTTCTTCATGACAGTACATCTTCACCTCCACATGCCAACTTTCCCATGAGCTGCCTCCAGCTCTTCCCAAGCCATCCCTGATGCTCTTGCTGGCTTTTGGTATCCTATGGCTCCTATGGCTCAGTGCTGGGTCTCCAAGATTCCCCACGCAAATATTTCTCCACATACAGAACTTTCCTAGAGCTAGGTAAACTAATGGCATCTCTAGCCTCACTCACTCCTCTGCTAGTCTCTGTAGAGCTTCTCCTCAGCTTCTGTTCAGCTACCTTGATGACATCTTTTGCTGGCAGGTGCTAAAATAGTTTCCAATCCATCAGGCATTGCATAGCCATCCATGACTCGTGGTTAGGCACATAGATTCTACAATCTCACTGCTTTACATAGTATGCCTGTTTTTGTATCACAATGAGGGCAGTGAGGAAATGTATCTTGTGATATTACATTGTGATATGTAAAAAATGGAATGACTTGGCACTCTGGGAGAAACAGGAGAATTCCAGGCATTGGGAACCTATAACTCCTTCACAAGGGACTAATTTTCAGTGAAAGACACGGGCAGAGAAAGAAAATGAAAGGTTTGCAGAATATATTGGATATGAAGAAAGAGGAGCTACAACAAAAACTGGCTACTTTGAATAAGGCAATAGGCTTGAATATCTTACATCCAAAACATTTCAGTTCAAACACTGTGAGTGATTCAGCTTGGAGTATCAGCAGATCAGCAACAATAGCAGAGCAGACCTCTAAACACAAAGAACATGTCCAAGGGAAGTCACCACCATTCCTCTGCTCCCACTAATGTGTCCCAGTGCAGATCGGGATAGGTATTGACACAGTTCCCAGCAAAATCAATGACTCATGGGGACATGATTCATTCCTGGTTCTAACATCTGGCTAAAATTTTACGCATACAAAGCCCGTGATTTGTACAAACAATTACTTTAGAGGAACAAAAATCTTTGCAATTCACCATGTCATAACCAAACCATCTGTCCAGCCACCATGGGACCATGCAGATGGAATGAAGGCAGGAGATGGCCCATTTTGCCAACTATGTTTGGTTCAAGATCACAGAAGCACAGAATTGTTGGGGTCGGAAGGGATGTCTAGACATCACTTAGTCCAACCCCTGCCAGAGCAGGTTCCCCACGGTGGGTTATATCCATGTGGGTCTTGAATATCTCCAAGAGAAGGAGACCCTTCCACCTCCCTGTGCAGCCTGTTCCAGTGCTCTGTCCTCATAGTAAAGAGGTTTTTCCTCATTTTCACAGGGAACTTCCTATGTTCTGGTTTGTCCCAATTTCCCCTTCTTCTGTCACTGGGTACCACTGAAAAGAGTCTGTCCCCATCCACTTGACTCCTGCTCATTAGACAGTTGCAAGCATTGATAAGATCTCCTTTTTCTCCAGATACCTGCTTTGATTTCATATCACTGGCAACAGGAGTCCATTCACGTTATGTTTAAAGTCCATTAGAAATAGGACATAGAAATATAAAATATATTGTTTATATATATATATATATGGCCTATTCTATATAGAATATTTCAATAAAATAAAACTGTTCTGCTGCCAACAGGTTTACATCCACACCTTAACAGTACAAAACTGTAAGCAACTTAGCCATTCAAGCACTGCCTACCCTACAAAGCAAAACAAATGAAGAGAGCTGATTAAAATAATTGGCACGTTACACATAAGCCTGCCTGCTACAAGTGTTACTAATAACATTCCTTTATTTCTCAGAAAATTGGAAGCATTTGATATATGATTTCACTGTTTCTCTCAGCCATGGAGAGGGCAAATCCCAGAATATCAAGTCAAGTCAAAAGTGTTTAGATCCTAACACAAGTTCAGTTCCTTATATGAATGTGAGTAACCCAGTGTACATACAGCATTCTTGCCAGAGCAAATTAATGTTGAAAGCTGAGACATGAGAGACACCTTCCTTAGCCAAGCTGAACTACCCTTGCCTAGAGCGTACAGTATGCGGCATTTAACAGGCTCTGCCCTGCAGAGTGAGCTTTGCTGGATTGTGTCATGTTCCTGGAGAAAACAGAAAGATGAATGGGCAGCAACACAAACACATCCCTTGCTGTGAAGAAGGCCTTTCAGATAACATGCACTATGTCATTCTGGTACCCCTCGCTTGGCAAAACACAGGCTTAAAATATATTCTTTCAAGATAACAGTTTGTCTTCAGACAGTTCTAGCATAAATCAAACAAGCGCAGAAAACAGAAAGACCTTAATTAAAAGGTCATTTACATTATTTCTCCTGCCCTTAAAGCAGGACGAGCTGCGGCGTGTTATTTCTGACAGATATTTGTATAAGCTGCTCTTCAAAATCTCCAGCACAGATTTGGCCATTTACCCAGACTATTTGTTACAACTCATAGCTGCACTCCATAGAGCATCTCGTGTTGGCCAGAAATAGACTTAGGGGGCAATATAACAGGAGGAGTAGTAAAGGTCGAGAAAGACTGTACTACTTGGGCAAAATGAAAGAGCTTGTGTTATTTAACAGCTATGTAATGAAAACAAGAACAGCCCTTGGGTTGGCATTGTGCAAAGCTCTGCCCAGCAACAGAATGCCAGCTATGCAGCACAGCCAGGTGAGGACACACCGAACTGATGCAGAAGCAACTTCCATTGTCTCTGCATGGCCCCTTCGATGCTGGAAGCATGCAGTCTGTACAAGGACAGGTTATGTGCAGCCGGTGCCCAACCAGGGCCTACCGGCATTGCCTGGGCTTTTAGCTCAGCTTGGAGGAACTCAAGGTAAGTTAGACCGGGGCGACTGAGCTTACCAACAAACGTAACATACAGAGATTTTGTTCTTTCTGCACATTTGTAGATTTAAGAGGTCCTTTAATATGTAGTCTGAGCACTCTTGTCGCAAAACATCTGATTAAAAAGGGGTAAGATCCCTTTATTTTTTCTTTCCAGAGATTCTTTGTTCTGACAGAGGTGGTGGCACATCACTCACCAGAAGAGCAACTGAAGTCACATGTGTAAATCAGGAAAATCCCCTCTTTTCCCTGGCTGGCACATGAGCAAACCAGCCAAGAGCAAAGCGTTGTCCAATGTCATTTTCATCTACCAAAATGACTTAGTTTGACTTTAGATGCCACTCGCAATTTATTTCATGGTGTGCACAAGGGTTTCAATGAACAGCACCCTCTGTCCAAGGCACATGGCTAGGACTGAAGCAGCCATCCCAGCTCAGAGGCCTGACTGTGCAGCTCAGTGTTGTAAGCTGGAATCTCCCAAAGGACTGTCCTTTAGGAAACAGAGGGTTGTGACACTCACAAGAGTGCTGGCAAGCAGAGAAGGCAAGATCACAAACTGGGGAGCACTTCTTTTACTCCCATGTGCTTGCCCTGAAAGATCTTTTCTTCTTTTTTTCTCCTGTTTAAATGTAGGTCACCACAATTTCAACAGTTCTACTGACGTAGCAGCAGAAGAGTGGATTTTAACTTGCACCTTCTCCATGAAGCAGATGTCATTTCTGGTGAGAACTGGCATATTTTTACCCTTAGAATGATCTCTGCTTTTATATGCCTAATTAAATTTTAGCGGTCCCTTGCTTAAATAAAGATTTATTAGCTGTTAAAATTGTAGCATAATTCTTCTGCCACCTACACACTATCCCTTAACATATTTACAAGCAGGCTGGCTTATCCACTATATAAAAGGTGGGTGATTTAACATTATGTTATTGGTGTCAATTACTAAAATTCAGCCTCACAGCAGAGCTTTCTGGAGATACTGCTGCTTAACCCTGCAACTGGCAAAACCCTCCACCAAAGAGAAGTTGTGAGTGTTAGAGCTGAAGTACTTGAAACAGTCAAACCAATTGTTTTGTTGGTCATTCATTGGTTTTAGTCCATTTGAGTCCTGCTTGCTAACATAATTACAACACAAGAAACATCCTTCTCATGGAGCTGTAAGCCTTTGCCCCTCTTCCCCACGCACTGTGCCTTGTAAACACCACTGTGCTACAAGCAGTTGTGTGCCATGTGTTTGTCAGATTTCACCTTTCTGCTATAGTTTTAATACTCTTCAGCTACAACTAAAGCTTTTGATAATTTCGGATATACTTCAAGAGCTAGAGATGAATCATTCTTCTCATTTCATTTTACATTCCCAGGCCAGGATCTCTTTAAAAAGTCACAAAAAGCAAGCCACTCAAAAAAACATACAATATATTTATGTCACACTGTTGGCCTCAAATAAATCAGCATACAAAATCCCCTCTTACTGAAATTTGTCACAGTGAACATCAGAAGCTGTAAAGTGAAGCTAATAGGAAACTGTCTTTCTATGTAATCTGCACGCATACATGCACAGACTCGCACACAGATCAACCTTAGCTTTGTGCTTCTCCATGTATGTGCAACAGATTCACAGAGCCAGCTGCTACAGCAAAGGTGTCACCAAGCATAATGGTAAATCTCGAACAGAAACAAGTGAAAAAACCTGGAAAAATTCAGTTTTGTATTAACTTTTTTCATATTACAGCAAGTACCTGATGATGACTGCCTCAATTCTTCATGCACGCATTTCAAGGTTTATATTACACGTTAAAAGCATATAGAGGATACTGCATGCATATACAAAGGACACACATCTGAAGCCCTCTGCAGCCAACAGGGATGC
Organism: Centrocercus urophasianus; assembly: GCF_019232065.1. NCBI lineage: Eukaryota > Metazoa > Chordata > Aves > Galliformes > Phasianidae > Centrocercus > Centrocercus urophasianus. The sequence continues at coordinate 96,732,305 of NW_024884142.1, forward strand.
TGTGACATTCTCCCTGTGCACACAGAGCTGCTCTACAGGCAGCCTGTGGAGAACACAAGGACTTATTCTGCACTCAAATGCAGGAAGCCCCATCTGGCTTAGAGGGCATCCCACATCCTCCCTAAGACCAGGATTTATCTTTGGAATCCAAGCTGGACACATCCATAGGGATGTGAACTGACCTGACAGAACTGCTGGATTCAATCTGGCTCTGACTCCCAGCAAAGGACTCCAGGAGCACAGGAATCTGGCCTACACCATTACCAACAGTCCTGAACAAGGTGCTACTTGGCCCGTCTGGGAGAGGCAAAACTCCCAGGTGAGGAAGTGTGGCAGAGGTCCGAAGATACGTTGGTATTTCAAGTGCTACCATGTAGAGAGAAAACACTGAACTGAACAGCTTTCTGTTATCAGTCAAGTGGAAAGGGCTAAGCCTCAAACTCTGTTTTTGTTTTGCTCTTTTTGAGCTATAAGTGAGAGCATTGATTCAAAATGTAATGTGCAGATAATTTATCTTCTTCTATTGTCATCTACAAAAGCACCAGTGTAGCACGTTTACCCCAGAGAGTCCTCTGGAATAATTGTTTCTACAAAAAGTTGTCCTATATGATCATGGCTGTCAGGCAGAAAAATATTTATATTTCCAAGCCTGAACAAAAACATAATGCTAACTCCCTAACAACGGTTTCCTCTTTTAATATCACTGCAAAAATTTCATCATTGAAACTGATACTTCAAATGATGGGAACACACAAATGGAGGAAGTATTGAGATAAAACACCAAATCTGTGACCCTGCAGAACAGCGTTCTAATAGAAGACCCCTGCTGCTCAGTGACCAGGTGAGATTGCTAAGAAAACCAGTAGAAACTGGCACAGAAGCCTTTGGGATTGTTATTATTATTTTTAATAATCTCAAGGAGCACAGTGGAGTAGGGGTGATAGCCACACTTTCTAAAGGCAGTTCCCTAATCTTTGTGGTTTTCATGACTTTAGCATCCCACAGACACGATAGATCTACGTCAACTCAGAGTGTTTCTGATTGCAGTTCAAGTTGTCACCTGTACATAGGTCACTCTGAAAGTAATGCCTCTACAACAGCTACAAAGAGCACAATAACACTATTTGACAGGGCAAATTCTTAGCTACGAAATACTATTTTTTCCAACATTTGTCTCTGATATCATGGACTAGTGTAATAAAACAGGAGGCATTAATTTTAGAGCAGCTGTAGGCATCCTGTCATCTCAGACTGCACACAATCCTATTCAGCTTTCTAGACCTAGCAGGGATGCATAACAGTCAGGAAATCTGTGCAGCATCAGACTGGAGAAGGGTAAGAATCCTCGTTGGGGAAAAAAATAAAGCTAATCCAGCAACAAAGTACACCACTACCACCTAACATCTCTGGTACTACATAACCAGCCCCAAAGAAATAAGCCAAACAGCTCTCAAATTTGACAGTGTGAACCAAGTGTAAACTAAAGGAGCATTATGTTCCTCCACATCTGCATCTGGCTTTGAGAAGCATGAGATCACTCCTCTAGCTTATCTGAGCAGGACAATAGCCCTGAAGTAGAACAAAGGCACACCACATTGACATTGAACAGGTCCCCTTAGCATACAGAAGGATGGATGGTTGTTCACGAAACTCACGTGGGATTGGGAAGTTGACATTGGAAAGCACGGATGAGATGCACAAAGAAAGAAGAGAAAGAAGAGAAAGAAGAGAAAGCAATGGAGGGGACTGGAGGGCATGACTTGCTGTGGTCCTTAAGCAATACACTCGATGCTGTCCCATTTGAAAGACGGAATGAAACACACAAGCCTAACAGAGGAAGTTGTGGCAGGCTGCATTTCATCTCAGTGGGGAAAAACAAGATTGTTCTCCCAGCACTCTGCCAGGCAGTGAGAGGGCAACTGAGCAGCTTCACCAGTTGACCATAACTGAATATGGATTCGTACTGCTGCTGGAGGAAGTCAGATCACAGAGGACTCAGTTAAAGGGTAAAAAAGACCAACTCCAGGATATATCCTTTTTCCATTCACCTCTAAAATCCCATTGCTCATATCTCCCCCTGCCTGATGTATGAATTCAGCACAAAGAAATAGCGATTGAATTATGAATAGATCATGTCTGGAAGACTGAAATCCCTGAACTTTAATACTTTCCCATCTAGACCATTCCCTCATTTGTGGTACCATGTCTTGTGCAATGCAGCATGCAGCGAGTCCAAAACCAACCCTACAAATGCAATAAAGTCTCATGCAGCATCCCGGGGACTTTGGCACTAGTTTGTGAAATGACATTAAATGACTTTTTGAAGAAGTGAAGAAGAAGGAGCTGCCGCTGGGACATTTAGTCTATCAAAACACAAATAATTAATGGTCAAAAATACTTTTTGTTTAATAATTGCTGTTCTTCATTAATGTGAACCAAGGGCACAGACAATCTGAGACAATAACATCTGCACCCCATATTTCATTATCACCAAACTTCACATTTCACACAAAAGCATTGCTAGCAAAGCCTTACAGCTTTAATTAGTTTCTGCCATAGCTGTGAAGGTCAGCCAATTATTGTGTGTGAAATTTCAATATGAAGCGGCTGAATTGAAGACAGCATTGCAACATTGTGAAATTCTGCAATGCTGTAAATCTAGCATGAGAGAACCTATTTAAAAAAAAAAAAAGGCAAAACTACAAAATAACATAAATTAATCATCAGGTATGCACAGCTTCAAGGCTTATTGGCTAATTTAACATGTGTTACGGGAGGGAAAAAGGAGATAATTTCTGATACCATCTTACACTTCGTGGGGTTTTTTTTCTTATCAGTGTCACCAACCATGACAAAATACTTAGTTGGGTCCTCATTTCTACAAGGAAAACCAAGTTCTCTCTGCGATTCAGAGTCCTGTCAAAAGAAAACAATAGCACCAAGCAGATGAAGTTTAGCCATCTAGAACAAGGAGCATGAGATGTAGCGTGCATCCTGCGTTTCCAAAAGATGCTTCAGTTAGGCTCTTAACTCACCGTTGGTTTTAAAAAGCTTGAGCCTCGTGTGTATGTGTGTGGGTGTTTGTGTGTGAAAACACATGGCGGAGTACAATGACTTGCAAGTAATCAATACTGGCTGGCACTAAAGAAAAAGCAAAGCATGCAAACTGATGTACCTACCTCCTACCCAAGACACAGTCTCTTTGTGCATGCTACTCCTGTAAAACAGAAGTAATTCATGTGTTGTGCTGTACACAGGGACTGCAGACATGCAGTAGGTCTAACCTGAACTGTGAATGCAATCATGACCAGCTTTACTCTCAATTCTGGCCAGCGCTTGTTTGGTAAACAGGTATTTGTTTGCCTGTTTCTGCTTTTTTTAATTGATTAAAATTCTTTAGTAAACTTCATCCTTTATCCTTTCACATAGCAAACAGCAAGATCTTCAAAGAGGCACTTCCAACTCTTCCTTTTATTTGGATACCCCAAGGTGACATAATGAAGTCAAATAATAATGCTACAATGGTTCTACCTCTAGCTCTGGCAAGATAACAAGACCAGCTCCTGATTATAAACTTCCAGGTGAGATTCACTGGGTTTCAACAAGGAGGGAGAGAAGCTTAGGGAACAGATTTATTTTGTGTATTGTTTCTATGTTCAAACCTTATTTTTCCAAATGAACTGATCCTGACAGAAAATAGATGCAAATTCATTTCTAATCTAGCCTGGGACAGCGTAGGAATCTCTAGTAAGCACCATGCCTTCATTCATATGGAAACATCTGCATGTTCATATGTATATATGCATATCACAACCAATTCCCCCTTCCTGTGCCCCATTTTTTTCCTGCCATTGGGAGGACCAGGCAAGTGGTTACTCAGAGCCTCTGCAAACAGCACAGAACCAGCAAGGCTGCCTCTTGGTACAGATTCCTTCTGGCATCCTTCTTCACTGGCACACAACACATTCACAGCCATAATGTGACTCAAGCAGTTACTGCCAAAGGTTTTTTCTTTTTCCTCTTTCTCCCTTTTCCTCTCATTCACTCTTTCTTCCTTTCCTTTGAAATAATAATAATAATAATAACAATAAGAGCACAGCTAATATGAGATACTCAAGTACATTCACAGGCACTGACATCAGTGTCTGTAATTCAGCATTGGTTACTTCAATCAGAGCACAAGTTTTGGTCCTTCTCCAAATCAGCAAGCCCCAGCATATTGCTGTAGAGAAGTTGAAATAAAGAACTGTACACATCATAGATTATTTAGATTTAAAACTATTACCATGATAAAGATTGCTTTTCTGCCTCTGGAATATTGGCTTTAACTAAACCCACTGAAAAACAGATTGTGAAATAGTTGGCCATTTGTTTTCTGCTGCACCTTTTCCAACATTTGCAAATACATTCATGTGTGAAGAGAGGAAAAAAAAAAAAAGAATTGTTTAGTTTGCATTGACAAAAAGAGACTGATGCCACCTACCTGCAAAGGCTCAGCTGCCAAGAATTGGTACCAGCAGTAAAATGAAAACTAAATTAAATGTAATGGGGATACAGGGCATCCATACAGAAACAGAAAGAAAAGTGACTATAGCCTTATGCGAAAGAGCCAGGTCTTCATTTTAGTGCCCTGAAATACTCTGCTACAATGCCGGATCATGGTAGTGTTGCAATAGGCGACTGGAGTCTGAACCCCACTCCAGCCCCTGCCCAGAGCTCAGCATCCTACTCAAGCCAGTGCACCCTGAAAGGGTACATCAGCCTCTCTGCATCTGCAGCTCTGAACCAGAGCTAAAAACTGACTGTGAATAGGTAGCTGCATGTTCCTCAGTTTCCCTTAATATCTAATTAGGAGTTTGTTAACATATTTTTGAGCAGATAACTTTAAGATATACCAGGGAAGATATTTTCTTTTATTATTTATACAGTGGCTGCTACAATAAAATCCACATTTGAATTTCTAGGCACTGCTTCTGCAGTTATAAAACACAGAGAAAGTTTATGGTGCTAGAAGTAAAATCATTTATAAGTTCCAGACATGTACCATCCACAATAGTACAGAACGTTCATTGGAAGCACAAATGGCAAGAAATGAAGAATGGAGAAGGGAGGTGAAATAATTAACAATGGCACCAAGATCGCTAAAGAAAATGTGAATTAGCTAACACCATATTACTCAAGCAGACATACGCATTATAAGATATATCCTCCCTCAAAAGGAATGGGTGAAAGGAAATAATTGAAATACACTGTCATAGTTGCCCAAAGCAAAATGAAACGGGACCACCTGATGAGAGATCAACTCCTGAACAGAAGTGAAAAAAGAGAAAGCCAGCAAGTCTGCGCACACCTACACACGCACACGGAAGTTCTAACAAATGGTTATTAGTGAAACAGACTGAAACCTGTCGCAGGCAGTTCACCCAAGGGAGCAAGAAAAATCAGGAGCCTAGCTGAAGGCATCCTTATCTAAAGGTCAGACAGAACTGCAGGAGAAACCTCAGGGATCCCTTCAAGTGGTTCCCAGAGACAAGGCTGCCTAATGGAGGTGGACAGCAGTGCAGGTTTCATTGCGTTTATTAAATACACACTAAAATGTTAAGTGCAACAACAGCTTCAAAAGCGCCCCAAGCAATATTGCCTAGCAGTGATTTCTACAAACAAACACGCACAAAGCCACACAAAGCCCGTATTACAAATCCCAGCCATCAGATTCATCCCCAGAGAGATGCCACCGGCCACCCTCCTCCAGTAGCTCATCTCCTGGCCATGAAGTCCTGCTCAGATTGAGCCACCAGAGACGGGCTCCATGTCAGCCAGCCACAAGAGCAGAGGGAAGCCGTGCTGCAAAGGCTCCTGCGCACACTTGCTGCGTCTGGCCGTGCTCCAGCAGCAGTACCTCCCTGCCACAGGGGCTCCACTTAGCCCAAACCACAGGAGACGAGATCTCTTCCAGTCAGGCTTGCCAGCGGCAGCTGCTCCAAACCAAAGAGGCTCTCTCTGGAGAAAACGCTTTCTCAAAACCAGCTATGCTGCAAGAACAGTGGCTCTGAACGTAAACGGTCTCCTTTCAAGAAGAAATAGAGGGGAAGTCCTCACAGCCAATCTCTTTCCAAAGGGAACAGCTCGCACATTAATCCAATGAATAATTCCAGGCTGGGAGATAAAATATTTAAAGCGAAAAAAAGGGAAAAGATCTACAGAGTTCACAGTTTTCAAGCCAGCCTTCAAAGCTCACATGTTTGCTATCATTTGCCAAGTAGGATTAACATGAAGAGAGTGATTATAAGAAACACGAAAAATTGCACCACCAAATCAAGGGGGAGTTCAGAATTTAGCAAGTGTAGGACTCTGTGGAGCTGCTGAAATGTCGAGATCAGCAACAGCAAGCAGGAGCCCTCCATGTTGTCATGATCTAATGTATGCTTCAACCATTAGTCATTACATCACGTGAGGAACACAGCAATTGTCATATTGGATCAGATTCATCTAGCAGGGATCCTCTTACAGCAACCAATACAAAAAGCTCCAGTGGGTAAGCAAAGGAAATCCTGTGGAGAACAGCTAGGGTCTAACCTTGGGAATATTCTTCCTCCTCCCACTGTTCAGAGTACAGTTTATGTTCCAAAGCCTGAAGGACTGTTTGCCCTCAGGGCTGTTTTTATTTCCGTCTAATGTGAATGTGAAAGCCTTCATTCAACATAAAGATGTCTAAACTTGACCTAGAAACACAGCCTGTGAGGATTCATACCACCAGTTTCCAGCAGATTATGGATGCACTGCCTACGAGGTATCTCTTCTGACGTATTTCAGTCTGCTCAAACAGAAACAGTTAACCCATCATTTCTAGACCTACAAAATGAAACGTAGTTGGACTCCTGCTATAGAGGAGGGTATAGTAACTCAAAGTTCCTCACCACAACTGCAGATGCACACAGGCAATTGCCACCGGACCAGCTGACGTTCAATAATCTGTTATCACTCTCACCACTGAGCTTCTCACTTTCAGACAAGCCCATTATAAAACTTGCAGCAAAGCTGCTTGCTGGTTTGAAACCCAATCACTTTTCACGTGGCTCTTTTCTAGCCGTGTTAAATCCATAGAAGTGATGCCGACTGAAGCTAACATCATGACTATTATTTTATAATGTGGGCTTTAATGTCAGTTCAACCTATTTCTTAGATACCAAAACAAAGCTTACTATCATGAAATTCCCTGAATCCTTATTGAAACATCCTTAAATTATAGATAAACCTGTGCTATTCTTTGTCTTCCAGTATAATAGATTACTTTAACAAGACTGCACTTTTCCCCCAGTGGTTCAGACACTCTATTTTAAAACCCTTCACAACTCTTAGGTATATATTTTCTGATGATTTACTGCCCTTTGATTTATCAGCTGCCTTAACATTTTGTCTATTGACATGTCAATCAATGGATGGCTCATCTTTACTGCCTGAAAAGTAGGTATTTGCTCAAGATCTCTGAAGTGAAGACAAGCTGCAAAATCATTTGACTTCTCTGCAGTGTCCTTAACCTTCATAAGTGTCTGGCAGGCTTTCTGCTTCACAGATACTTTGGAACTTTGAATTCTTTCTGCTTGAAGAGACTCCAGATTTCTCAGCGCTTCTTTCCTACCCAATAGTCTTGTTTCTACAAGGCCACAGCAGAATTCTAGGTCCATTCTGTGAAGGGTAAATATTTGCTTCGAGTAACTTCCTTAGCCTTATTTCTAAATAGGCTTTCATACAGCATGCTTTGAGATAGCAAAAGTTTGACTAAGTTTTCCAAATTATTCCTCTCTGAGAGGTTGGTTTCAGCAGCTTTATCAAATGTTGAAAACATCATTGTGCCTTGCTGACCTCCTTCATCTGCTCACCTCTCCATAAGCCGGCAGCCAGGGGCAAACATGCAGCGAGCAGTCTGGGCAGGAAAGGCACAGCCAGAGCTGCTTGAGTTACATCATACCCATGGAAAAAAAGGGGGGGGAAAGCAAGAAATGAAAAGGAAACTGCTTCTGATCCTTGTTGTGAAGATACAATCAGAAATATGATCTGAGAGTGCTGACTGAATGCTGTCTGCTCAAGCCTTTAAACGTCTGTCAGAATGAGTTCTCACATGAGTTTTACCCATTTTTCTAGCAAGTCTTTCTCCTTTCATCTAGTAACAATAGACACTGGATGCACCAAGTGTGTTTCGTGTTCATTCAAGGTTCTTAAACATAACCAAGTAAGGATTGTGATTTTTGTGGAACTCTGTTGGCATTATTCTAACTCTGCTACCCTTCCCCAGCCACATCACTGCATTTTCTCTGAGCCACACACTAAAAGCTAAACTTCAGCCTAAAATCCCTGGGCAAAATTCTATGCATGCTTCAGCATTTTGCCAAACACCCTTGCACTGTGAAGCAGCGTTCCAATGTCTCAGTGGCAGTTTTACAGAAGTCCAGAAGAAAAGCTGTGTCTGAGAAGAGAATAGCCCTAATGGAATGACCTTTACTGAGACTTGACACCTGCTACCTTTTAAGCTTCTTATATACACAGCTTAATCCACCTGGAGGCTTTTTTGCCTGATGGCAGGTGATAAAAAAGCTGTTAGACCGTAAGCTGCCTTAGATTCAAAGCATGTAGGCTCCTTGATATTCTGAAGCTTAGGGCACGCAGAGGGGAAAAGTATTTCTTAATTCAGGTGCAATTCTCACATTGCTTATTAGGGATGAACCCTGGTTTAAGAAGCACTTTATTGGTATGAAAGTAAAGAAAAGGCTTCCTGATATGTAGAAGGGTCCCAGTTCCGCAGTACAACAGATAAGATAATGTAATACTGATCATAAAGCTTTCCTCAGCAGACAAGAAGAACAAAGACGCCCACCTCTAGAAATTTACAATCCACGGAGGATCAAGCAGATTGTATTCTGGATACCTTAAAGGTGAATGCTTTAAAACATGCATCAATCTGTAGTGATGAAAACCAAGTCCTCTCTGATTATAAATAATTCCTTCTTTCTAGGAGACAGCAAGGGCCTAAATCAGAAAGTTATATCAGTGTGATTTTTAACGTGACAGATCAGGGTAGAAACAGAGTACGAGTCAGACTGCCCACTGCAGCACTGACATCTCAACAGAAGAAGACTGAAACAGGTCCTGTTCCTACCAAAATTACTACAGAGGAGGAATTCACTTATTTTAAAGCTCACTGGAGCTCAAAGGTGAGAAAACACACACATAACAACAACAAAAAATTACTGAACAGCTGTTACTCCTGAATATAACATCAGCTTTCCAAACTGTAATGGAACCATATTGAGAACAACCTCCCAGAAATGCAGTGGTAGGAGGACCTAAACACATGTTCTCCTCACCCTCCACAACAAACACCGTCTCCATCAAGGAACCAAAGTCTTTCCTGCTGCTTGAGTTAAGATGCATCAAAGGCACCAGCTCTGGCTTTGCAGGACCTGGAAGAGGAACTTGCATGAACCCTTCATTCAATACTATGAGAGGAAGTTAAGACGAGCTTTCCTGAGCTGAAAGCTTTTCCTAGCAGGAGCTTCCATTTCATGCTCCCTTGGGCATATTTCTACGATTTTCTTCTCTGAAGGCTAACATTGACAATCTCCCATCACCATGGAGTCTTTATTTGTCCTCTGTGCTTGACCCAGGTGACTAAATAACATTTGTAGAGGGCTGAATGAAAGAAGTCCGTAATGGAAAAATCTATGTGCAGAAATACTGTGAAACCACTGGAGCCTTTTAGTTATTTATTTTAAGATGGCTGACACCTGTATTGATTGCTTTAGTCACCTAGATCTAAGGACACTTACCAACATTTGTGAGATCAGGATTCATGCTTGAAACACCCCACTTATGTCATACAAGCCAGACTCTGAATGCAGCAGTATCTAACCTTTATCTAGTAGTGGCTTTTATAACAAAGACCACTTACATGAAGCAAGAGGAACATTGATTCTCCTGTTCACTTTTTCTGAGATTATTCAGCATTAGCAGTGCTTGGTCATACTGTGGCTGCTGCTCCTATAGATTGTTTGATACAGTATATTTCCTACTGTCCACAAAGCAGCACTGTAGGAAAACCCAATTCAATCAATTTGAGCAGCCTTTCTTGTGCTACGCTGGTATATGCACTGGACAGATAAACTTGTGATTCTATCTAATATATTCTTTGACTTATTTGAGTGATGCACTGAATGAATGAAGATACCCAAAGCTATCCAATCCTGCTGTCGAAAGATAAAGGAACCATTATTTGCTGAAGATAGAACAAACAGGGGAGGTGAAGGAAGGGAAGGGTTTAACCACTGCTTCCCATGTCTGTAGCAAACATGGGCATTGCAAAATATGACAGAAGAAAGCTAGGAGACTTCTGATAGCAAGCTAAAGAAAAGCAGAAAGTGGAAGAAAGAGCTCTAAAAATTGGACATTATGCCAGCTGCTACAGTCAGGGTGCCCACTGTACCTTCCAGAGGCACTCAGCAGACTGCAAGGCACTTTTAGATAAGCAAACCATTGCAACACATGAGAAGGGTGCTACCATGTTTTTGGAGCTGTACAAAGCAAGCCAGCTGGCACAGGAGAGCACCTGCAGCTTCCCTTGTGGCTGCTCTCTAGCAACAGTACCTTCATAATTCCAAGCCTGCCAGGTGTTGAGTTTTAGTTTTGATTTTTTTTTAATTTTTTTTTTTTAAAAAAAAGGAAAATCACATTTTAAAACTTTCTGCCAGCTGTTCTGGAGATCTAAAACATTAAACAGGTAGTTAATGCTTTCAGACTTTAGGCTGACTTTCTAACATCTGGGCTCCACTGAGTATTTAAAGCATGACAGCTTTTACCTTAGACACATTGGAACCAGTCCAGGAAGAGAGCCAAGGAATTCTCTCCTATGTTATATTACAAAAAAGAAAGGTAACAACAAGTAGCTTTTAAGAATGATGATAGAATAGTGATAGACATGACACGTAATGGAAGTCAAGCATTGCCAAACTGCAGTTAATGTAAGGCACAGTATGCAATGTGTCATAAACTTGGAAGTCTTAGATGCGGAAGACAATGTCTGAGACAGCAGAGTAATGGTGTCATCACCCAATACATTAAGTGTTGTATATAAACTTCCTTCATTCACCCAGTCTCTCACCAGCCTTGTGTTTGTTGCTTGTGATGGGTTATGATGGAATTACATTTACAGATGATGTACCTTAGGTTTGGACACAGCAATGTTTGTTGCATTGGCACTAAGCATGCTATACTGTTCTATCCAACGTATTATTACCAAAATGTGTCTGGATAGCTTTGCTAGTAATTTGTTACAGCCACTGAAGACTATGTGGGTATAGTGCTGGTATTTTAAAGCACTAGTTTAAACTTCACTACTTGCTCATATGCAGTGAAAAGAAACACTAGTTCATCTAAAGAACGTATGTGAGTGCACAACAAAACACTGCACTGTGGTTGCACAAATTTTCACTCATTTGAATATCAGTGCGATACAAAAGACTTCAGATTAGCCAGATTCTATTGTAATTAGGCCTGCAGATACCCAACTTTGCTGCTTAAGTTCTTCTTCAACTTAGTTACTTTTCAATGACTCTCCCCACGGTCTTTTATATCAATTTTTTGTTTGTTTTAAATAAAACCTTTTCTAATTGACATTTTTGACAATTTAATAAGAAATACCTTTCCCTCATGATTATGTTCTTTTTTACACTTTGTTCCTCTGCCAATTTTGATGCATTTAATTAGTTTTAACTATATCCAATACTGCTCACCTTCAGAAGTCAGACTACAACATACATAAGCTCAGCTGCTCTTCTTGTATCAGTTATGTATATGTAAAGAAACTTTTAAAGGAAAAAACCAAAATTTGACTTTTAATCATAACACAATATTGTTTATGAACTTCTGTGGATGTCCCACCATGTTCACATCCAATTTAATGGGATTTTAGCTTTTCTTTTTTCCTACCCCCTTCAACTTGCTCAAGGAAATAACCATTACTAACACATTAGCTAAAAGCCAAACTGTGCACTAGAAGCTATCATCAGCTGTTGCCTCTAAGGACATGTTTTAAAATTTCACTATGGATTTCTTCTCATCGAAAAATATTTGGAACTTATAAGGCAAATCTGCTTCTCATACATCTTTCACATGTCGTATCTGATTCTTTCTCTATAAGCTATTGTTTTTGTTGTAGATACAGAAGATAAAGCAGTGTAAAAAAAAACTATGGATGAAACAAACTTAAAACAAATGGTTCATACATTTATACCACAGAGTGTGTGGTAAAACTTATCTGTGGTAGAATCTCCAGTCCTGGAGATTCTCAAAGCTCTACTGTACAAGACCAGGAATAGCTTGATCCTAGCTTGTCATACTTGGAGCAGAGGGGGAGCTAACAAGATGACCTCCATAGTTCCTTGCCAAACTAAATTATTCTGTTCTATTTAGCTGACAAAAAAAACCCCTCATTTAAGCTTTCTTTAAACGAGAACATTTTTTCTCAACCACCTTTGTTTTGCTGATGAGATGCTGAGTTGGGAAGTTTTAAGTCCACAGATTCATTTCACCTAAATTCTGATGCTTAACCAAGTTGGCTAAATTAAGAACCTACCTTTTTAAAATGTCATTCTGTGTCCAGAGAGACAGGAATACACCACAACTCACCTACATCCCAAATCTAGTCAGTAAGTAATAATTATCACATAACTCAACTGAGTTTAAGCAAATAGGATGGACTTGGAATTCAGTAGCTCACCATAGAACTTTCCTTTCTGTAAGAAAGGTTTACAAGCATTTGCTGAACTTCCATCACTAAAAGCTTTTTTTTTTCTGACTAATTGAAAACTTTTTTTAACGTTTATTATCAACATTAATGCTGCAAGGGTTAAAGTGGCAATGATATTTGAAGTGGTTCCTGTCGCATTACAAACTTTTCCTGTAGTACTGCAAATGTTTCTAGACTATTATCTGATGCCCATAAACTCAAAGAAACATTTTCAACATTTGATTTGTCCTAGTGGAAAATTGCAATCTGGTAGGCTAATACTGCAATCTGATTCTGATTATTAATTAGGCGTCCAATCTGTAAATAGAGGAACTTGCAGTTGAAAGTTCTGCAAAGAGAAACAAAATAAGATTTGCTGGTACATCAAGAACAGGAGAAAATCTACTATCTCTGTCATTTCCTTTTAAACAGATTCTCAAATTAGTCTGGAAAAAAAAATGGTAAACCCTCTGAAATAAATGAAGGTAACGAGGCTGTAACACCCACCTTCTTTCTGGGAAATGCAACAGGATGGCATAAACTGAACATCATGCTCAGCCAATAAAGCAGTTTGTACAGATTCTTACCTTGAGTAATACCAGCCAAATTCTCCTGAACTGACTGGTATCAAGTACTTGATGTACAGCCATACAACTGCATCATCTGACTCCGCATTTGCCAGATACAGATTCTGTACATCTTAAGAAGGAAGAATATGTGCTAAGAGACTTATTCGCGCCTTTCAACTGGACTGACCACTAAAATACTTCTGGGAAATCCTTATCCACAATGGGCATGAACTCTAATTCAGTTTCCAAGAGGTCTGGAAAAGCAAATCTTAGACAATTTTCTAAGCAATTGGTGGTTTTGTTTAACAACAAAACCAAAGAAATGCGGGGATTAAGAGGAATGTTACTTGCAAGAATTTCTCTCTAGGACAGATACCTTCCATTTTCAAAACCTCCTGAAACCCACAGAGAGTCACCATCAGAACTAAGGGGAAAGCACTGAGCTCTGCACTCCCACAGCCACAATACAACACAGTGTATTTTCAGAGATTCTCTGTGCTGGCTCTGGGGTGGTCACTATATACCTGTATGATAGGACAGACATTCAGATAAACTGCAGGATTTCTCTCCCAGCCGTGGTACAGGAGCACTGTACCTAGATTCTTAAAATGTTCTTAGCATTGCAAAATGCTTGCTGCAGATTTTCCACCCACAGCTTTGATTTGCCTAACCCACAGTTTGGAATAAAGCTAAAGTCTGGAAAGTGATTTAAAAATGTAAATAGGATGAATGGCCTGCCACCAGCTCTATGAGGAGTCATGAAAAGGTTGATCTTGGATGAGATAAGTATGAAAACAAAGAAGAATGTAATTAATGCTAATTAATAGTACTTACTTCATTGCTTTATGAAGGGGGAAAAAAAAGACACGTTTTATCAACCAAGCAATCACTAATAAAATTACAGGTTTGGTTAAAGGTAATTACATTGACCTGACATATTTCCATAAGGTGTCCAAGTTATCCACAAGAAGGTTAGAAGCCTGTTTATTTTATGACAGGAGGAAGAGTTACCCACTTCTGAATATGAAAGAGAGATATTAACATATTAATCTCTAAATCAGCAGGAAATGCATGCAACGGGGTGAAATAGATGGTAGCCACAAAGACAAAATTAATAACTAATAAAGGGAGCACATTAGCAAGAGAAAGAATGGATTCTTCACTATTTGAAATCTTCCAGAAACTTTCTTAATGCAAGCATCTGGTACATTTAAATTGTAGACATTAGCAGCTTCATGCAAAATAAAGAGATAAGACTCTATGTTTTAGAAAAGCAATTATCATAATAGTCTCTGCAGGCTGTAAAATGAATTTGTTAGTATGATTCCAAGGTACAGCACATGGAGTTTCTCAGCATGATCTCAAACGGACCTTCTTTCATCCATCTCTTTCGGACACCCTCAGAATTATCAATCCCAGCTCGGTGCAATCTGTCTCCTGCAGTTTCCAGTTGTAACGTAATTCTCATTCCTTCTGCAGCAAGATTTCTGGAGCCTTGCTCTTTCTCAGTGCTAGCATTCCTAGAGACCTCACTGGTGCACCATCTAACTGTGCTTTTGTGCCTTTTGCCCTGTTTACACCCCTCCCTCCCATCATCAATCTGGTTTGGATCATTTATTGTAAATCTTATTATCATAATTCTTTTAAGTTATGGTAAGGTTTTCTGCATGTTCAAGTCATGTTATAGCATTAGACCTTAAAGCTTATTTTGTGCCATTACACCTTAAAGGTGTAATGCAATGTCACGTGGACATGTAATGCCCATGTTTAGAATCAAGTATCAATCCCTCCACTTGTTCTCTTAGAAGAGTTTCCTGTCACAATAAGCTCCATTGCTTGAATTCCTATCTTCTGGAAACAAACTGATGCACCTTAGCTGAAAGCCACACTGTGTTCCCTGTCTGTCAGGGGAAATTGTCACCTCCAAAGCACAGTGACTCCTCCAACACTACAGGTCAGACCAGCCTCTGGAAAGACCTCTTCTTTGCTGCCAACATCAAGACCAAATATATGGCAAATAGGATCCTACATGAGATGAGTAGTTATGGTCTGGAAGTTAAGTAGGATGAACATAAGCCTGTATGTTACCTCAGCAGATCCAAGAGAAGTGATACCAAATTGAATTAGCATTTTCCTCCTTTTCCAAATCACCTTTTTCTTTATGCAGTTTCCTGTTTATGAAATTTCTGTTAGCAACCTTAATGGGTATTTTGACCCAATGTACCTTCTGATAAATGCCATAATCATCCATTTGGAGGCTGTCCCATGTTCTCAAGACCATAGATTTTTGGATCACAGCCTTTTATTTCATTTTCATTTGGCTTCTGTTCCTAAGCACTTTGCTTATTATCAAGCCCTTTTGTTGTGTGTACTCCGGTTCCATTCTACTAATTGGCTGCAGTGTAGGTCTATGATCCCTATCAAATTAACTCCCACTGTAATTGAGCTTGCTACAATCATATTGCCTGTGGAACCTCCTCTTTAACTCATGGTCTCATTGCTGTAACATTTACGCTTATGTCAAACCTGCTATACTTTCATCGGTGTCTACATATTGGAAGCTGCTTTAGAAAATCAGCATCTTTTCACCTAAAAATTTCACCTATGCCTTTTTATAATCACAAAGAAGTCAGTAGAACAGTCAGAATCCAATGGTGAAATTAAAAAGCAGCCTATTCAGCTAAATTAGGTTCCTTTGTTCAGTGTAGAAGGATCATAAGATTCATCTTTCATGGCATAGTACCAGGGGACATAGCACAAGCTGCCTTCAAGTTCCTCTCTAGAAGTATCAAGGCTTTTCGCTTTGGCTTTTAGGCATTCTGGATAAGGGTAGAGAGCAGGAAATCAAACGCCTAAGAAGTTTCATTTACTCTTGCATCAAGGCTCTCTAAAAGTTGGGAAAATCTCCATCCTAAACCAGATACCTGGGCATCCTCTAGAAAGGCATTTCATTTGTCTGAAATAATACGAATTCACTCAGGAATAAAAATGTTGTCAAAAACTTCAAAACACATGTTGTTAACCCAGAACAACGTCACAGTGTTCTGTGTAACAATCACACAATGTTTTTCACAGGGAAAAAAAAAATTAACCATTGGTGATGCTTTAAAAAGTGCCTTAGTGAAAATAATCAGAACAAATACAGTCAACTAAGTAGAAACTATACTCCTCATGCTATTTTTATTTGCACTGGTTAATACGTTCTTACGTCTTAAGATAAGTAGGCCAGCTTGTTTGAGAAATGCAGAACAGGGTGCTAATTTCATCCTTGCCTTGCAATTCACCAGAGTCAGCTCTTACTAAACTGGAATTATGCATCAGGTCCTATCTGATGGCAGGTTCTGTATGTTGTTACTTTTTCTATCAAGTTAAGCAGAACAGTCAGCTTCTGAGGAAGCATGTTGCACTAATAGTAGTCACCCACTCACTCACTGGACTTCAGTATTGGTTTTCCCACCTCTCCTTCATAACATCACATAGCATCTCAAGCTGCCACTTCTATAAAGTATCCTAAACTTTCCAGTGCCCTTCTGTTATTACCATTCTTGGAGTAACTTCTCATATAGCCTTAATTGCATATAGATGGTAATTAATAGAAAAGCGTCTTACTAGTGATTGAGTAAGCCTGACAAATACAATCTGCATTTCAAGAATTCTTCTATTTCCTCAGACAGTACAAAATCAAAGTGATTGCTTTCAATTCAGGATGAAACTCTTTAAAGATACTGCAGTGTCCTCCTGACAAGTTAATGGGCTGCTTCAAAGCACAACAATTACACAGAATCACAGGATGGCCAGCGTTGGAAGGGACCTCAGGGATCATGAGCCTCCAACCCCCTGCCACACGCAGGGCCTCCAACCTCCTCATTTAATACCAGGCTGCCCAGGGCCCCATCCAACCTGGCCTTGAACACCTCCAGGGACGGGGCATCCACAGTCTGTCTGGGCAGCTGTTCCAGGACCTCACCATTCACTCTATAAAAAACTTCCCCCTGACATCCAAACTAAATCTTCCCTCCCTAAATTACATTGAGGCAATAATACACTGAAAATTCAGAGCAACTGTTTGTCATCAGACTAGAATATCAACTATATAACATAAAGATGAAGAAAGATAGGTGATAAATTTATAGCTATAGCTTAGAAACACAAACAAACAAAGCAGTGTTAATTTATTTCCAAAAGCAGGTATTTCTAATGGCCAAGATCATATTTTTTTGCATATGCATTCTCATAGAATCTATTGTCCTGAGTTTGAACGCATCTAGCCAAACTGGAAAAGGAAAAAAATAATAAAACACAGGGCCATTTGCATTACTAAGAAGTGCTTTAATCATATTTCTGATATTAAAAGGCATAAAAATTGTAGGGCATTTTTCTTTAGGTTTGTAATAAATATTGCTTTATTTAGAATTGCTTTATGAAAGGTCTGGCTCTAATGAAAAGATTTGCTTTCAAATAGTCAGTGACTCATGCTTTTAAAACAGCTCATTTCTAAGAGCAGTACTGAAGACTGGAACCATCTTCTCTCTATTTTCTCTTTACATATACAACATGCAACTACACAATGTTCAGAATAAACACAACTTTAAATATAAATAGTTAAAAAGAAAAGCAAACTTTTTACTATTTTACCATGTCAGTACAACTGCAATATCAATACTCCTCCTCCAGTTTGAAACTGGAACCAAGTACAGCCTCTTAGGTGGCACAGTACTCGTCTTCTGTCTTGACAGCAACAATTCAACAGTCAAAAAGAAAGGAAAAAAAACTACAAAAACAAGATGGTGCTCACTTTTCATCTTTCCTCTTCTTCGGAAAGAAACACCACATATACACAGCTATCTACGACCAAATAGAGATTTGCAAAATGTTCATCTCTATGATTTTGTGCAGTTAAATTGCTTTTTCACACATAGGTACCCAGTTTGCCTCTATGCTTTGTTAAAATGCAGATAATTGCTAATGCTAACGTTACACAAATCACTAACAACAAGCACCGAGAGGCAGATTTTCCCTCCAAAGCACTATCGTAACCGCAGGACAAAATTCCACCTTTCATATTGAGGGAAGAATTTACAAGATCTCAAAATATACTGCAATGTGTTCTCTATAAAAGAAAATTAGGGCTCAACTCCTTAATCCTGCCTAACCGGGGAGTATAAACTTCTCCTATATCACTCCAGGCACTTAAATGAGATGTCTGTGGAGGAGCCCAGTTGTCCTATGCCCCCTCTCTACTTGCATTGGAGAGAAAGAATTAAATTTCCTAAAGTGTGATGCCCATCCTCCCCCACCTTATCAGAATGAAACCTTTCCTTCCCCTCATCCTGAATGGCTTCAGTGAGAATTACAGAATTTGCTCTTTATTTTGCTATTTCTCTCACAGGTTTTGATTTATTATCTGCATAGAGACAAATTATGGTGGCTTTACAAAAACACAGTACTGGAAGCAACGCCCTAGGCTATCACATCAAGACTCCGTTCTCAATCTCCTGCATTTGCCTCCCCTGAAGTGTTTGTAAAGGGCAATCGCAGTCCTTCTCAGCCCTCATTTTGCTAGCCCAAACAAGCTAAGGTCCTTTGTTCTCTGCTTGTAAAACAGCTCTGCATTTTCTTGATCAGGTTAGCAGCCCTTCCTGTTCCTTATTCCAGATCAAATTAATCTTTCCTGAATAGGCTGACTTGTTATGCATGCATTATTGCAGATACAGCCTCTTTCTAGCCTTATACAGTAGTAATAATGCATCCAGGTCCATGGGAAACACTTGGCCTCCTGCTTCTTCAGATGCTAGTTGCATTTTTCCATAGTGGCATCACATCGCTGATTCAGTTATCTTAACCCAGACACATGGATGTCAGTCTTCGCTTTTCTTTCACGTTTCCATGGAGGAACTTCAAGCTAGTCATACCTGCCCCTAAGGTACAACGGTTAATAAGTTAAATGAAGCAGGCAACAAACATTTGTGCCCTGGCGTTGCCAATAAACAAAACTAGAAACACTAAACACATACTAAGGCTGAGAAAACATCTCTGTTTCCCAGCCTTTCCCTGGATCAACCAGCGCTGGTTAGGTACACGTAGCCCTCAGCAGCTTGTGGCCTTAAGACCAGCTTGGTTCTCCCTTCCACCAGCAGCAAGAGGCAGCCTAAAGTTTGCCATCCCCTCCTTTTTCCTTTATTTCTTGAAATACTTTATTCAGCACACCAGAATGACTGCAACTGAGAAATCCAAACAGTTTAACGACACAAAATGGTTCAAATTAGTGTCTGTCTTGTTTTTCTCTGTAGTTTAAGGGATCAATATTAATGAAGAGAGAAGCTATAAACATCACTAATGAGGATGAAGTGGAATATCCCAAACTACAGCCACACGCACTTGAGCTTGCACCAAATGAAGATGACATCCACTATTAAAGGCTGCATTTTAATCTAGCCACAATAATAACAGTGAAGTTAGCACTATTGGTAAGTTTTAATAGATGATGTCTTACAAAAGCACCCTACTTGAAATTCAGCCCAAAGACTAAATTAAAGTCAAAGCCCTAGTCAGTTAACTGGGCTATAACACGTGAAGAATTGATTTTCTTATTTTCAGCTGTCAGACCTGCTACAAAGAATGAGTTTTAATTCTGGGGATGTTATTAAACTCCTTGCTTAACTGGCAGAAAAATGGAACCGCTAGCCAGGCGCTGGTGGTGGGGCTGTCGGAGTGAATGACACCTGTCAGAGTATGATGAATGACCCTCCATGCCCCACAGTCCCCCGCTCTGTCACTCAGGTGAGGGCCATTAATCTTCATCGAGGGCCTGTCAGGACAGGCAGCCACGACGACAAAACGTCTTTTCGCATTTGCTGCCGCCGCGCACGTAACAATGCGATATTCTTATTGTCAGAGCGACGCTGAATTAGCATAATTTATTATGACTTTCCTCCCCCAGACCCCCTCCCCATCCAAAGCCCAAGTAGAGGAGAGATGCGATTAGACAGATGGAGGGTAGGCCCAGCCTGCCAGCCACGGAGCCCCCCGCAGTGCCTGATGAGGAGTGGAGCATCTCTACAAACCAATCAAAAAGCTGGCAGTTCAATTACAGAGTAATAAAGGGACATTCATCATTCAATTAGGCACCTGTCATGGTTTCACAAAAGGGAAAACTTCTAACCTGAGACTCTAGGGAGAAGATGCTACAACCAGGAGGCAGGAAAATAAATGAAAAAAGGACAAAGTCAATTACTGGCCAAACCAGACAAAAGGAAATATGTTAAAATAAGGGAAAAGTTATCCCTAGGCAAAAATCAAAAAAGTTACATGACCTTACAAAGATTATAAAAGGGCAGCATTAAAAGAGCTGTGCCACGCTACTCTGCAACACACGCTACCAAATTTCTCCCCTTGCAGGCTTCAGTGAAAGCTGAGAGCTGAGTGTTATCATGAGGAAAGCTTTAGGGAAATAGTCAGGCAATTTAGAAGCCCTGATATTGTTGCTGCAGTGGCACACAGCACACACCAGCTCAAGAAGGAATGCACCAATTCATCTGTGCTTGTTGCTGTGCCTTGTCTGAAGTGCTATGAAGACCTGGGGTGATTCTTATCATGTTAGGAATACGAGCAATTCTGTTAACCACTAACTTGACTAAGTGAACCTTTTAAAAGAAAAATGAAAAGAAAAGAACAAAACTCCAACACACCATATAAATAGACCAAAGAAATAGGCAAGCGTGTTTCATTCAAAGTTATTTTGTTCAATTTACGTGCCTTGTAGTTTACAGAACCCAGTTCTTGAAAGTTATCAAAAACTAGAACAGGTTAGGATGTGGCAAAGATGAGATTGTTTGTCAGGCAGAGACCGGAACTAATGTGAATTTACCCTGTTCTGCAGCTGCAAATAACAGGTAAAAAAAAAAATAATATTAGATTGCTGAACAGCTGCTTGTGCAATAAAATCCGTTAAGTTGATTACCTGCCTGCTAAGAAGGTTTATAGTAAATTACAACTTCAACATTAAATTACCGGAGTCGCAAAGGTAGAATTTGGTTGGAAAAATGTAAAACTAATCCAAAAAAGTTATTTAGACATGATGAATGAAAACTTGTATAACCAGCTAGAATGGGTAGAAATGGCTGGAGTGTCTCAATGATTTGAATCCATCCCTTATTTTCAGAAGTGCTGTCCAAGTCTGGGTTTACAGAGAGCTGCACAGAGCAGCAAGGAATCCTAATTGTATCACTTGTCTCAGCGTAATGCTGCATGACTACACATCCCCCCTGCCCTATCACAGTGAGCCCAGGAGCACACCACAACTGATACAGCTATAGGGTATCCAGGAGGCAAGCTAGCTCCTCTGTGGGGTTGCAGCTTGCAATGTAAATGCAGCAGCTCACTCTGACATGGGTCAGGCTACAGCTCTGAGTGCTCACGTCACATCAGAGAATAAGATTTACGTCGCTGAATCTTCCTAACAGTTTCCAAAATGCTGCATAAATGAGTTCACAGAATATAACAAATAGGGATCTCTTTAGGAATATTTTGTCTATGAATAAAGAAAATTGTCTGATAAGATTTGTTTGGGCTTAGCACAAGACCAGCTGCAAGCACCAGCTATTATTTAATTCAACAGCCAGAGCTGGTCTTACTGGGGAGGGAATCATTATACAGAGTTTTCTTAAGTAAAGAAGATCTAAATCTACAACAGGGTGCAAAATAATGTACAAAATTGATCTTCGAGCTGGTTACTTCCTCCTATGCCTTTTGCATTTGCATCCCAGGGCCTAATGAATTTCTGATACAACAAAACAAAGGGTCTAATCATGCCTACATACCTCGCTCACAGGGGGTGTTCTGAAGATCAATCTGCTAAGGCTTTTTAACTGCCCTGGAGATGAAGAGTGCTCCATAGCATAAATGCTAGCCATAGCATTATGCATTGTCATCATTATCCTGCTTTGAAAAAATCATCTCAGACTATTTTATCACCTTTCCCAAAACACCAAGCAGAGCATTTTTGTTGTTGCTATCTGTTTCCTCCCTTACAGGATAAAAACATTCTACACACAAGCTTCCAAAATCCAGAATGGGAAAGAGAAAAATGCCAGAATTACTGAAGCACAGAATGTATAATTCCTTTCCTATGCTTGCCTCTAGAAAAATTCGGTTTATCCATACAGTGGTTGCTTTTAATATTTGCCATAGCATCAAGATTTTCACCAGAATAGAAGCAAGGAATGGTGCACGAGACTCAAAGGTGTTTGATGCTATCAGATGTGGAGGTCTTGTGCACACAGCTCCACTGCTGCTGTGCAACGGTTCAAAAAATTGAAAGCCAAGTACCCAGGGAATAGGTTACAAAATTAATAATTGCTTGCTCTTGCTTTGATGTCAAACAGAAAACAAACAGAAACCCCTTTCAGGAAGTCTAAAAATAACTAAATAAAATGAGCAGAGCTAAAAATAAAACGATTTGTTTCAGATGCAGACATTACCAAGCTCCAAAACAACCAATGTGCCTTCTGTCTTGCCTAAGCATAGAAGATAAACAACTCCAGAAACTCAGAGACTAATACTAGGGTTCTGAGAAGTCTTGTGTGAGAAATAAATTTTTAGGGAGAATGCTCTTATGTATTCCTACTAGGTCATGCTATCAGAAGTTGCTTTACCACACAGGCTTCTATGCAGACACTTTGGAACAACTTAGCAAACATTGCAAATTAATTAAAAAAATGCATAGATTATTCTGAGTTTCCAATATGATGGATTTTAACAAATTGGATTATCCAGGGCTGTCATAGCAGTGATTTGGTTTATTAAGTTTTCACAAACGTGGCACATTTATCCAAATGCCTCAAAAAGCACCATTTACCCATCCTGTTCCCGTATAGAGCCGTGCCTGCCTTGAGAAATACAGTTTCCCAGAGAGAAAGTGCTACCATGGGTACATGTCAGCAAATCCACAAAAGGAAAACGAGGGTAGAGGGAATTAAAAAAGAAAAAAATCACATTGAGACAAAAAGGGAAGACAGTAAAGTACCAGGACGATAGCAGGATGAATAATTGATGAGCTGGTGGTTTACGAGTGAGTTTCATTAATATTATTCTGCAGGTTCATTAAGCACTGTCCCAGGCTCATCTCCAAAGGTTCCTCCTGAGTTTTGATTAGGTGATGCAAGTCTTTTGCTTAAACATCAGAACTTCAGGCCTTCAGTGATGACAACTGCTTCCTAAGTCCCAACCCTTCAGCCAAGCACCTTTCAGAACTGCTTTTTATTCCCCTCCCACTAATCACAAGTCCCTAACCATGACAGCAAGTCTTAGTAAATAATATATCAAGATAAATGATAATTGTTCTGTTTTAAGTGTCTCCTAATGAGCATCATAAATTAAAAATTAATATTGCAAAGACTGTATGAATAGCATCAACGCTATAAACAGAGCAGCAGGGATCAAGAATGCAAATGAAAGTGAAATGCTCCCTTATCCACTTCCCTATATGAAAAAATTCTGGAGCCAGCAGACTATTAGGCATTACAAAGCTAATAAATGACTTTAATGAAGTTCTGTAACAGGCAATTTCTTCTTAATCTTTCCTTCACCTTCCAACGTTTGGCTCCTCTCCGAATCGTGAGATTTCTTTTGTTGATTTTTTTTCTCCTTCCAATTCTCTCTCAAGCGCTGCGTCTTTTTAGATGCAACAGTACTCTCAAATTAAAGCATGCTGCTGAAACAAAAACTAGGGAATGGGCTGGTTAACAGATTGCTGGTCCTGATGATCACACAGAAAGGCTAAAGCGATCTGGCAGTCGCCATTCTGTTGTGTGACGTTGCTATTATCATCGCGCCTTCTATTCAGAGAGTGCATTCAAATGGTGTCTTTTTCTGGGTGAATGAATAAGGTACACTTAGCTATGCCTTTCTACCTCCAAGTTTGAGCTGGAAAGAAAGGAGGCAGCTGGAAGTCTCATCTTTCCTTCTTCCAGAGCCCTCATTTATTAAATCTAGATGTAGTACAAGTATTTGCACGAGCCATGTTTGCCTTTCTTGATAATTAGAATCATCTGTAGATGAATCCCACCTCCTTCACTGTTTGTAAATAAATAAATTGATCCTTTGGAAACAAAAGTCTGATATTTGTATCATCACATCACTAGCAATCCCACTGCATTACTGCTGGACACTGGTTGTATGCCACATTTGAAGGAGGAAATTAAATCAGAATTACTACATAATGAATGATACAAAGCACAAGCTTTTGAAGGAGTCAGGCTAGGATTGGGGTGCTTTCCAATTACTATTTACTTATTCAAAATTTACCTGGAAAATCTTCTAGCCCTCCCTATTTTGTTCCTGTTTGCCTTTTTTGGCCACTTTGAGGTATGGAATAGTTAGAGCCCATCAGCTAATCTGCTCCTTAAATTATGCAAGACGTATAAACAGTGGGTTAAAGACAGAGCATGAGGTATACATTAAGAAGGAAAGCAATTACTGAGAAGAGGCGACGCAATTACTGAGAAGAGGCTACTCGTCCATCTCCATCATTTTTAAGCCTAAAGCAATGGAAGTACTAGTCACTGCTCTGTAATTAAGGCTGAAGTCTGCATTTCAACGAATTTCAGCTTCTTTCCATGATGCATCCTCTCTAAACACAGCACTTGCTCTTTAAAGTACAGCCTTTTCTGAGGACGTATAAATATTTTACTTCAAGCCCTTTTTTGAGACAAAATTAGACACCTTGTGTCTTTCTTTCTTGTCCCAGTTGATACTGTTGCTAGAATAACTCAGACTTGAAACACAGCAGTGAAATCTCAGCATAACAGAAACTGCTTTTTTTCCAGAGCAAATGTTTCTCTTATCTTCCTGTTGGATACTGCCAGACAAGACAGACTCCCTCTTAAGCAAGACTTTCATCATATCAGAGCCAACTGAACTACTATCCAACTGTAAAAACTTTAAAAGTAACTGCTCGGAGACATTTACTCTCCCCTAGAGCTGGGGAGCTCCCTCGGTAGAAGCCTTCACTTCCACCATCTCTATACCTCAAAGGTTCAGAATTGCTTGCTTGGCTTTGTTGCCCTGGAAGTTGAGACAGAAGCACAGGCAAAGCTGTTAAAAGCACAGAGTCATTAAAAGTTGGACACTAATGTATCTTTGAAATCAAATTTCTTCTCCTTTGGGACAACAAACAGTAAAATGCATTAACTGTAATTGTATGGTTATCTTGGGGCATCACTAGATGGAAGAATTAATGTTACTCCAAATTTCAGCAAGGATCGGTTTTAAATGTGATTTTAATTTTAAGTTACTTGAATTAGTAATTGTCTTTAGCTGATTACAATATTATTGTAACATCAGTAACCTTTGGATTACTGATACATGTTTTCCACACTCAAACTTATTTTAACATTGGAAACCTTTTCTGCTTGGAGATTTACATTTGTCTGGGGATCCTCAGCTGGTGATAATCACCGCACCCACACTTAATGGACCTATGCCAAATCCATGCCAGCTGAGGATCTAGACATGTATATTTACTCTTGTGCATTTTTTTTTTCCTTCCAGTTTATACAAATGGTGAAACGTAGCTTTCTGCATAATGCCCAAGTGCAATTGCTCTTCTCCACCAACAATGGGTTTTGCACTGCCGCCCTCAAGTTTGATCTGTGCTGAAGACACCTGCTCTCAAGGAAATGAACTGGGACCACCAACTCATTTCACAAAGGCCACTGAGCAGCTGTCACATGGTAACAACTCCCAGGCAGTACTGACCTGTAACAAATCTGAACCACTGACCTAGAGGTGAAAGGCTCTATATCCAATTACCAATTCCCTGAGTGAGCCACTGCTAAGTTTTGCCTTGAAAACATTAAGAAAAATATGCACAAAAAATAAGCAAGAATGGAAAAAAAAGCACTTAAAAAGTTACATCACTATTAATATTTAGCTATACACCAAATCTTGGAAAGCAAATGCATTATTGTTACCAGCAGACTATCTGGACTCTGTGCCTATGAAAAAAGCCAATTAGGAGGAACAGATTGAAGCGATATAACCCTTTCTTTCTTCCTATATCATTAATGGAAAATAAAACTGTCTACACAAGATTGAAAGCAAGAAGAAAAGAGAGAATGGCTGATTTCGTGTTTCCCTCCATGAATTTATCAAGGTAAATAACATTTTCCTTGCAAATGGCCAAATAGGAAGCATAAAAGTATCCTTATTCAGTGAAGTAAGCCATTCACTCGGCTGGGAAGTTCAAGAAAAAAGGCCATTGCATGATTGAGAACTTGATAAAGTGGGCTATAATGCTACCCAGTTAGAGCTCAGGCAAGAAGGCACTTCTCTCAGCTGTGGCTCCATTTTATTCAATATTATTCTTGATAGGGACAGTAAGCAGCAGAAAAGTACAATCTTTCTTTATTTTTAGCAATACTGAAACTGTAAGAAATTCACTCTTCTTTCCCAAATGTAGAGAGACATCTAACAGAGCAGCAACACACAATAAGCAGTTTCGTCTTGATGTTATATTGCAACTATTATATAATTTTATCAATGCATCTTTACAACTGCATTAAAACAGGCTTTGACTAAAGCACTTTTTGACAAAAGTAAGAAAAAGAGTTATTAGAAATGAATCATTGAGAGCTGCCTTCCCTCTTTTAGGCTCCAAATCATGCCATGATTAGCCCTCTGGGTCTAGGTAAATGTGGACTTCAAGCTCCAGGCTGAGTGGCAGCTTGCCATCCATCTGCACATCTTGCCAGCATCTTCCTCTGTCCCACCCAAGAGAGTAGGAACTTAGGTAGAAAATATGCTGATGGTACAGCAAATGAACAAAAGGGATGTGCAAGACCTAATTCTGAGCAGCAATATGAGGGATTTAAAAACAAACAAATACCACAACTTGAAAACACGGTTACATGTTTACTCTCCTCAGGTGAACGCATTACAGAGGATATTCAACAACAGATATACCATGGACACATACTAAGAAATGAAGTAGCTTGAAAAAACATTGCTTAGCCGTAGCCCTATCACTTTCAGATTCACT
Organism: Centrocercus urophasianus; assembly: GCF_019232065.1. Classification (NCBI taxonomy): domain Eukaryota; kingdom Metazoa; phylum Chordata; class Aves; order Galliformes; family Phasianidae; genus Centrocercus; species Centrocercus urophasianus. The sequence continues at coordinate 96,759,690 of NW_024884142.1, forward strand.
CCCATTTCAAAGTGTTTTATATGTCACTGGCACCCATTGTCATTTACGGAATTTCCTTTTTATTCAGGGAAACTGCCTCTCAACAGAGTAATTGTCCTGCTCTGCGTCAGCGTAAAGCTAAACACCCCAACCTAATCGCAAGAGAGCCAACAACTCATTAACAAGGTGCTCGAAGAAACCCCTTTCCAGTCAAGGCAGGAGTGATTAAACATACTTTAAATGTACAAAGTACAGACAAGCTAGTGTCAATAGGAGACCCTATAATATTTGTGTACCCTGGAATTCATATTTGCAAAGTTGAATTTTACATTAAAATGGATGAACGCTGAAAGAAAACATGATCTTTGTAGACCCAAAAACAGATTTTCCTTTACAGCAATTTAAATACTTCGGTAAGAGCCAACAGTCTCTTTGGTATCACTTTCCTCCCAGGTGAGCAGCAAATGCTAGAAAGGAAATTTATCATCCTTGGCACCAATTGTAAAGATTCAAGCACCTTACCTTACCTCTCTGTTGCAGTGGTTTGAGCTTACTTTATCTCAAAAGCTAAAAAATAGAATGAATTTCCTCCTATAAGCAATGTTTGTCAACTACACAACAAGAAATTAGAAAACTAGCTTTAACAAAACTCTTCCAGGCAGCTAAAGCTTCACGTGCAGTATCTGTTTATGCACAGCATTACACCAGCCTGGTAACTGGAAAACAAGCCACAAAAAGCTGAATCCTGTATTCACCAAAAGAGTCAATGTGAGTTAGATCAGTCCTTTAAAAGCCAGAGGGTTTGATTTATTTGGAAGGAAATACATTGGTGAGAACTGATTCACAAAGTGGGGGAAAATAAAATCTTTCAGCCTGCCTACTCTATAAATCAAACAGATTTTCCCCCAAATAAATATAGAAGTGAACGACCATTTTAGAACTGATGTGAATCAGTCCAGAAGGAATCATTTTTAAGAAAGTTGTTAGTGAACGGAAACAGGTGGCTATAATTTGAGTTAAACTGCAACCTTAACTGTAGTGTTTGCTATCATGAACACTAGAACAACAGATGTACAGTTGCACCTTGGGATGAATTCATTATGGCCTGAGAAACATAATCATGCCATTCAGACCATATTTTGTCCATATGCTCATGTGGTTTACATCCCTGGTTTATTGGCATTGTACTTGGTTATATAGCAGGCGACTCCCAGGATCATAATTTGCACTTATTGTTACAGTTCTGGAGAATCCCTTTGTAGCGTGGGTTTCCCGTTATGGCAAAGACTCTGAGCAGGGGACGAAAGCTTGGGTCACAGCCTTTGTGGACACTGTGGGAACTGAGCACCACCTGGGTAGTTTTCTACACAGGAAGGAAAAAACAGCTCAAAGAAACAGAATAAGACCTAAACACAGCAGTTTAGCTGAAAGTGAACCTGAAGTATACAGAGGAGGCTATTCTTCAGGATGTTTTATATTTATAAAAGTGTAAAATACAGTGCTATCTTACCTTGTAATTTATGGGATGAATATTGTAATTCATTGGATGTCACAACTTATCTTTTATTCATATAGTTACTATTCCATTACCAGAGAGGGAGGTTTGTCAAAGGTTAATTATTTTAAATTGCTCAGGCAAATTTATTTTGATTTGTACAATTTTTTTTGTTGTTGTTGAATAATCAAAGGGCTATATATTCATATTGCCTTGCAAGTTTTTACTTATACAAAACACTCCTTGATGTTGCAGTCAGAAAAAACAAACGCTTTGGTAAAGACCAAAAAAAGGATTTTTTTTAACCCTAAATGTAGAGAACCTCAAAAAATAACTCCCCAGCAGCATTAGGCTGCTGAATTATCCTTCCCTCCAGCAGGATATTTACAAGAGCATCTTACCACAGTCTAAAAACCTGTGTCCCTAGGGCAGAGACTATTTATTTTAATTGCTTCCAAAGCACCTACCACAACTTGGCTCATGATTTGTGCTTCAGCTTTGATAAAAATAAGTAGTGCTGTAGAATAGAAGCATATCTATATAACATATCATTCAGAAGTTGCTTCCATCTCTGAAGCTCTTGGTTCCTTGAGATGCCCAGTTGTTATCAGCTCAGGCAGGTGTCCTCTCTTCAGCTTTAAGCATCTAGCTTTGGGTCCCTTTAAGAATCCATTAGCCACTTAACTCCAAACCAAAGTCCACTGATATACACAGTCAAACACCAACAACACAAAACCTTCCACTAATGTGTGAGAAGACTGTTGATAGCAGTTGGAAAAATGCTCCCACTGTTATAGGGGCTATCAAAACCTAGATGCTAAACCCTCACTACAGTCTTTTAGCCACAAAACTCATCTATTTTCTTTTTGAGGAGGGAAAAAAGTCACTCAGCCTATTCTCGTGCCTGTTTCCCTGTCAGCAAAGCAGGTGTAATGATATGTACCCTACAGGAGCACTGGAACTTTAAATCCACACACAATCAAGTGCTGTGAAAGTATTTAAATGGAAAGTGTAATGCAGATACTGAACATCATGTTAAAAAAAATAATCGCTATTCTTACCACTGAACTTCTGATGAGCCTGCAGGAGCTGTAATGAGAGGGAGGATAGTTCTTGAGATTCTAGGGATGTTCATCTGGACACTTTTCTGCACATTACATTGATTTCTAACCATATTAACCACTGCTATTGAGACAGAAATGCTTCTTGGGAGGATGAAGTGCCATAGCAAAGGAGATGCAGCTGCTACATCAACACAGCTAGAGGACAGAAGTCATGCTTAACAACAGACCAGGAGCAAAGCACAAGGTACAATGAGGATCAGACTTCCTTTTCAGAAGTCTGAATAACCAGGCAAATACAGTAAGTAGTCAGTACCCTCCCCCAGGCAGATCCAGTCCCTGCTGCATGGCTGGATGAGATGGCAGCACAGGGCAGCAGCAGCTCTGCTAGTCTCCACTAGGCCAGCCTGACAGCACTGGGTGCTTCAAATGCTAACAGCCTCCATTCACATTATACTGTGAGCCATGGCCCCTATGGAGGTGGGAAGTTAGGGCAGGAGGCAAAAAAACACACCTCCCACCACCTGTCCTACCTCTGCCACAGCTGCACCGTGCTCCTGGAGAGTCACAGCTCCCCATCTGCAAGACTCCCAGGTGGGAAAGCACACAGGTTGGGGGGCTCGGACACACAGTACCACCAGGACATCAAAGCCAGCCATCACTGGCTCCATCCCAACTCACTGCCACCTCCCCTGCTGCAGGCAAGGCTGCATTTGCATTCTGCCCGTCCCCAGACAAAGTTGAGCCTTCTGGGCCCTCTGCCAGCATCTGATGTGGCTTTAGCCAGACAAGTCAATAGCCTAAAATCTACCTCAAGTTACACTGAAGTTTGGTAACTGTAAAATAAAAGCAATGCCCCGTTGTTCTACATGCCCCCAGCCCTTTGTGTTTTCAAAAAGCCCTTGGACAATGTTGGGGGTGGGGGGGAAAAAAAAAAAAAAACACACAACTCAAGGGAAACAGCTGATTAGATTCTGGCAAGGCGGACCAAACATCTGCTTCAAACAAAAGACATCTGCATATTTCACATTTATTTTTCATAATTTACAGAAGCAACCTGCCAAAATTTAGCAAGGGAGAATAAGCTAGCACATAATTAGCTAAAGTTTGCTTGCTTTAGAAGTTATTAGCATGAAGCCCAGTAGCTCACCTGGGAGGACATCAAGGAATGCAGATAACTACAGTTTGATTTTGTAAATTCAATTTTCGATCTGGTGTGCCAGGCCAGAAAACAACGTTACCATGCCAACTAATGCAAGCCAGCAAGTGTCCCGATGTTCCCACGTCATACACAGGACAGCTGTCTCAAAGGCATTGATAACACTGTTTATTAAATAAGGATCGATTAGACAGACATTTTTCTCCACTGTACGTGGTACAGCAGGCTGCAGGTTAGGGAGCAGAACAATACTTTTAAATCAGGAGCTATGCTATGTGAGCTGTGTATGGATAGTGCAAAGAGTGCCAGGAAAGAGGGCATGTGAATTTTTCAAGGCAGTCAAAAAGTCTTTGATAAACATGCAGAAACAAGATGCAGGAATTTATATGCATACAAAAAGCTACGATTCCTCTATTTAACTTTGTCATCTAACAGCTCGTTACTGTGTTTGATGGCTAATACACATTCAAGTGTAATACAATTAGGAAGAACAGTATAAAAACATGAAGTTCACAGAATGGCTTTTGGTTGGAAGGGACCTTAAAGCCCACACAGTTCCACCTCTGTGTCATGGGCTGGCTGCCCAGGGCCCATCCAGCCTGGCTTGGGCACCTCCAGAGATGGGGTACCCACAGCCCTGGGCAGCACTGCCAGGACTTCACCACCCTCTGTGCAAAGAATTTCCTCCTAACATCTACCCAAATCTCCTCTCTTTCAGTTTAAAGCCATTCCCCCTTGTCTTATTATCAGACCACGCAAAAAACTGTTTTCCCTCCTGCTCATAAGCTCCCCTCAAGTTCTGAAGTTTTGATATTCAGCTTCGAAATCAATAAGTATCTCACTCAAAATACCTACTTCCTTTGGTCTGTAAGGTTGATGTAGAAAAACAGGCAGAATTTCAGTGTGGAAAGTTCTCACTTTTCTACATATGGGTGTGGAAAAACTCATGCAAACTGTGACACAGTTAATTTTATACCTCAGAGTTGAAACAGGAGTTGAAGAAATGGGAAAGGGAAAGGACTTTCTGACAAACCTCAAATTAAACTCAAGTTCATAAAATCAACTGCAATTCTTCTGGATGAACCAAGGTGAAGGTTTGTTCATCTCTCTCCGAGGAAGGATTTATTGTTTCAGACAGAATCCATGGGAAACTCGCACTCTTGGACTGAATTCTGTTCCACATTTCAGATTTATTTGAACCTGAATCTCAGAGCAAAACTCGGGGAGTGAAAACTTAACTGCCAAAAAAGTGTTGTCAACCCCAAAGGAGCACGTATTGCCAAATACAGTACAGCTCTAAAAGACATTTCAAGCCCCTTAATCTGAGCTTTATGGCCTGCACCTTTCTGTAGGGAGATGAATCCAAGACTCCCCCACCAGACTTATCGCAACCAAGTCATAGAATCAAAACCATATAATTTCACTATATAAATACCATGAATAATATTACAAAGGTTTATATATTAGAGGTTGTTAAGCCATTCAGATGGAGCATTTGAACAGGGATTAATGCAGACTACTCTACAGTTATAAAAAAACCAGTTTATATGCTAAGCTTCTCTCCTCTTTGCTATCAAAACATCACCGTATCATCTCTTCCTTTACAAGTGAGAAAGACTAAGGCATACGGTATAGTGAATTTCCCAGACACAAACTTCCCACTTAGCAGAGACAGGGACAAGACAGAGGTCCCACTGCAGTGCCAGCAATGACTATGACCCACACATTTTTATTCTTTTAAAAAAATCATGTTAAATACCCACGAATGATAGAGTGGAAATAAGTGACTAATAGTCTATATTGATCTACACGTAGTGCACGATGATCCTAATCAGACATGCATACAGAAAATACTCACTACAAGCATGCATTAGTTTGAAGAACATCCTAATCCTATTAATCTGACTGAATCAAGATCACTGACACTGTTCTGGATTCATTAAAATAAGATTCCTGCCAAATTGAAACGCTCATTCCTGAGCTACATCTTTGAAGATGTTGAAAACAACATAATATTACATAGTTTGAAGAGTTTCATTAGGGACATTTAACTGGTACCAAAAATCTTGGAACTCTTCATTTTGCAGTGAGAACACAGGGATATCAACTTATTTGTGAGCCAGCCCGTTACCAAGTTTGCATTTACATGTTTTGGATCTCCAAACAGTTTCCATTAAAAGTTTTATGCAGATGTAGTTCTGAACATGTGCCATCTAACTTGAAATAGTGACCAGTATGCTGGTGATACTGAATGCTGTAGTACCTTCTCCTTCAAACTGAATTTATTTTCTTACCGCATATTTAAAGTATAATTCCACTACTCCACCTACCCGTATTTAACCACTTCAGATTTGGTCAATACAGTTTATATTGCCTTGCTTGAGACAGCCATAAGATGAGCTGCTGTAGCTCATTCAAACTGGACAAGCTGTTCTACAACTCCTGTTTGGGGGTCACGCTCAGGGAAGCACTTGGTTAAGACACAGAGGTGGCTTTTGTCCTCTACAGAAACAGGATTTTCATTACACTGCCAAAATTACGGTCACAAACCATAGGAACAAAAACAACTACTTCTCTTCTACAGGCTCCTTATTTTTCAGAAAGAAACCTCTCCTACTCCCAGCCACTGAAACTGCCTAGCTACCAACCCCTTACATTCACGGCATTGCTGCCAGCATTATCATCTGCAGAAGCACCAACAGCTCAGATGTAGTGTTTTTTTCACCACTCTGAATACAGCATGAGATGAGAAGCATCAGACGAGAGCAGCAGTCAGCTAACAATAATAAGCAACAGTAAAAACAATCCTGATGTGCTGCATTGTTAATCGTGGCCTGCAATAGCTTGAAAAAGTATGCCCACATTGGCCTCCACAGCCCCTTTTCTTGGCATGATGTTTGATCTCACACATCCAATTTCATTCTCCTGTTTTGTCACCGTTCAACTTGTTCATGCCTTTTAATTACACAGAGTGATTTATAATATTTATATATTACATATTATATACATATTTTTGTTAAAGATTTAATTAAACATATATTAATACAATTTAATGATCTTTCCAGTGACCAAAACTCTCCTGTGGCTCAAACAGAAAATGAGGCATTGAATATAAATTTGTACAGTAAATAAATACAACACAGACAGCTCTGTGAAGCAGGAAGAAAAACAAGGCCTGCACGGCCAATCTATTTCAAGAATGTTACAGATTGGAAGCATTTACTATTTTAAAATCATTAATCACATGCTCACTCCATTTATTTACTTATCTGTGTTCTTCACGTAAATCTTTCTTGGAACTGTATATACTATTTAGAATTATAAACAAAAAGTGAAGTCCCATTTGGTATTTCACCTACTTACACTGCAATTACTCAACTTTGCTAAAAAACTAATGAACTAGAAGCTTTTCATTCCTATTTGTTCCTTCTGGCTGTAAGGAATCTATTTCATATTTCAGTATAAAAGTATAAGAGTTATAAATAAGGTAAGCTGCAGACCTGCCTATATAAATGCTCTGACCTCATAGGTATTTGCAATAGCTTTCCTCACATTTACGAAACAAAAGACATTTGGCAGTTGAAAACATGGACACATATAGCTACATATCAAAGTACTTGACATAGTAATAAACCAACATCCTATACAACCTGTGACAAGCTTTTGGCTATATAAACTCTCAACCTTATAACACCTTTTTGTGTTTTATATGCCTTGGATGATCATGGATATGCTCTTTTTGTTAAGTATGCCATCCTTCAGTGCAGTAAGTAGAAACTAAGTAGCTTCTGCAATGCTGTGACCATATGCCTTTTATTTTATTTCTTCTAGAAGTTGATTTTAACCTACTTTCATTTGAGATAGTAGCACAGTCCAGTCTACCTTTACTCAGTTTCACAAAGAAGATACGACATTTTTTTTCCCCATGGACAGACACTGACATAAGCAGAGATCCTGGGCAGTTGCTACGGGTAATCTTGGAGGTTTTTCCAACCTTGGCACTTCTACAATTTTATGATTTGACTGCCAGAAAGCTTCTCTAGCAGGCTCAGCCTCCTCAATCCACTTCTCCACGGCTCTACTTGGACTAAGAGAGCCTATGCTCAGACCAACACTTTTACTACATTTCCAGAAAAGCAGGGCCCAGAAAGGAGCTGCTTCGCATTTCATTTGGCTCTTGTGGAGAGAGAAGCATTCTCAACTAAGTGGAAAGTTACCATCCACATAGCCCTCTTACATATCACATACACCTAAATGATGCCACATCTCTACCCCCGTGAAAACACTTCCTTTAGTGTCTATTTGAAAGCAGTGGAAAAAAAAATTCCCTACAGTGATTCCCTATTAATAATAATACAGTAAATTCCCTATTAATGTTTGCTACATTTACACAGAATTAAGTCCAAGAATCCTACCAAGTTCAAAATCATTTACTTTGCCTCCTCCCTGGAATTCTAGTCAAAGCAAAGATTAGTTTTCAACTCCTGCAAGAAGAAAATGGAGCAATATGTAGCTGCAGCATGCTCAGAGGGCCCTTCCTGGGTCCTATCAGTGCCACAAAGCCAGCTGAATAGCAGTGGTCACCTCAAAGTTCTTCTCGCTTGCAGAAAGCAATGAAATGGCACAAAACTGCAACAAATCAGTTTGTTGATGAACAAAAATCTTTCTGGAAATAGTCTACAAAAGGCATATTGCAGCTAAACACACTATAAAACTTCATGTTAAACATCCTTGAAGTCGTGTACCCTGGGCATTTTGAGAGTTGATGCATTATGCAGAAGATGTGGTTTTATTCACTAAGAGATATCAAGCTCAGCAGCTAGGATTGTAATGACACTGAGCTGCCACACATGTGAACCTCTCCCTAACCCTTAAGGCCACACAGAACTCAGCAACCTACTTGCACACAACCAAATGCCTAGCAAAGCCTGCAAAAATTTTCTGCAGCATCTCTTCATCTTGCACAGCAATAATTACTCTTTGCTACTCCACTGCAAGATATGTTGAACATACCGTAAGTGGCAAACATACCTTTCCAGAGTTAGGACTGGCCATGTTAGAGCAGAGATATCTGTCTCAGCAGCAGCAGAATTTGGAAGGTAGAAGCAACAAAGTGAGGAATACGGTAGTTTCCAAAATTCTTTTTTCCAGTCTTCTGGAAGGGCATCTGGAAGAAAAAAAAAAAAAAAAAAAAAAAAAAAAAACAACAATTAATGATAAGATGATCCTTGCTGACCATTTCTTATGCTACTCTAACGACTATCCTTTAAACTCTCTCTCTGAAAGCACTGGGCTACATTGCCAAGTCTACTGAAAAGGGCAGCCAGCTTTGATTTGCAATATAGCAGCTGTCCAATGCCTCTCAACACTGCTTTAGCTGAAGCTGGAAGGTCAACTCCAGTTTAAAGAGGAGATGCAGGTATTGTGCTATTTGCTGAGAAACGCAGTGACCAAGGCTAAGATCTCCCGAAAAAATGTAACTTGTCCTGACTAGAGGATATGAGTGTTAAACCCATCTGCATCTCACTCTATAAAAAAAAACAGAACCTCCAGGAGCAAAAGGCCTTCTCATGTTCCGATCTGCTTTTGGTAACAGTGTCATCTGCTCATCTCCATTCCTTGGAGATTTGCTACACAATGACTGATCTGGGCCAAATCTGTTCGGACTACAAAATTTTCATCACAAGATTACAAGCTGGCACTGCAATATACACAGAGCTGAAACAGAGCATTTATTATCAAAAGGTCTCTTTTGGCCAAACCTGAACAAAAGCATCACATATTGATACTTGTGTAAGATCATAAACTCCAGTGAACACCAAATGAAGAGGACAATGGTAAAGTCAGATGATAAACTGATGCAGTTATCATATTTGTCAACACCAGCAGTATTCAGTCAGTTCCTCCCTTTGAATGAACTAGCCATGAAGGGTTGTTTTAAATAAGAATGCACCTCAGTGGCAGGTTAGAATGGGAAACTCAGAAGCCCACATCCAACGAAGAGATGGTTCAAAGCAAAAAAAACAACGAACAAAGATATTCCTAGGGAGGAATAAAGAGAGGTGGAAGAAAAAAAAATACAACTGTGTGGCAAGGAAAAAAAGCAGATAAAAGGCTGTAAAGCAGAAACACATTTGATGCTAAAATCATGCTGCATTATTCAGACTTGTGGAAGGCTGTGCGAACAGAAGTGATGACAAAAGCTACAAAATTCAATATGATCACTTGAGGACCAGGAGTTTTTGCAAGCAAACATGGATTTATGGAAAAGAAAAGTCTCCAAACATTCAAAATAAACATAGAAGTTTTACACATTGAGTTACAAGCTTGTTTATAGGCTTCGTGTGGTCTTCTTTCTTTGTAAACCTGAGAAGTCAGACAGCTGCATTGTGCACATGGCATTTTCAAGTGACAGTGGCATTTTCAAAGGAGAAATCTGTTCAACAATTTGGTACTTGGATCTCTGTTTTGAGACAAAAGCATCTATATTATTCTCAGTTGGAGGAGAAAAAAAATCATACCTAAAGATTTAAGGACAAAGCCCTTACATTAATGAATGCCTTTTTACTTGTTTCTAAGTCAGCACAGGTTGACTGATTTATCTCCATCAATTGTTGTCAGCAGCTGCTTATATAATGCAATTCATGACATATACAAGAGGGAAAAGGCCACCTTCCCCCTCCCCCCAATTAATCAAACAAGATACCATCAGGAAAAATGAGCACGTGACAATTTTTAAAATTCTCAAACATGAGAAAGTCATTTGTTCATTTTTAAAATTATCATTAGCTTGGCTTCTTAGTGTTTCAAGGAGATTTCCAAGTAAAAGGATCAGATCAGCTACACTCAGGTCCCTCCTGCTCCCAGTCATCCATCACCTCAGGAAGCCTGTGGGCCTCAGAGGGCAACAGGGAGGAGGGATTACAAAGCAGCAGAAGAGGTCAAAGTCAATCCTGCACTTGAGTTTCCCTGCTGTGTTTCCTTCACAGCTGCTCCTACCACATGTATATGGTAAAGTGGGGACCAAAAGCACATCTTCTCCAGAAAGGCTCTTCTTCCGTAGCTTGATCTTGCAAAAGCCCCTCCAAAACTCCATTCTGAAGCATCCCACACACTCACACTTCCCGTACCCCTCAAGATTAACAGAACAGGAGTCTGATGCAAAACCCACTGGAAAGGCTCACTGACTTTTGCAAGCTGCAGAGCAATTGCAAAAAATGACAAGCTTTTATTCAGACTGATAAGCATATTGGTGTTTTCCTACTTTTTTTTTTTTCCAAGCCTCATTAAAGCCACAGGTGTGGGGAAAACTCTTACAAGAGCAGTAATAAAAATATGAAGGGCTACTTAAACTATGGGCCTGGGGTGGGGTTTTTTTATTTGCTTTTTCAACCTAAATATTTGTTTTGGAAGCATTAGGAATACAGAGAAAAACTGGAAAAGGATTACCTCACTGCTGTCATGATCTCACTTGTTATCAGAGCCACAAAGTCCTCTGCACTCAGGACAATCCTAGAACAGCTTCAGTTGGAAGGGACCTTAAAGATAATCTAGTCCCAACCCCCAAGAAAAATGACAAATATTTTACTATTTCTTATGGCAAAAAGGGCTATGAGTATTTCCAAAGTCAATCAATCTGAATATTGCTACCCCTTCCTTTTATTGAATACCTACTGTTTGCTGAGACTGCCCCTTTCCTTTTGACTCATATTCCATTTTTGTTATCTCAGTGGGCAAACCACCTCCACTCTCTTAGCTAAGAGCATCTTGTGTTTTGCATTACAGGAGTGTTATTCCCAGTAAGGGAAAACAGCCAGACACCGCGGTGCAGTAGGGAAGGATTTCAGAAATGAGGGTTGAGAAGTTCAAGAAAATATCTATATTATTTCCCTTGTAGGTGATGGAAATAAAGTGCCTTCCATGACCTCATTTAATTTCATGTCAGCCATGCAAATCTCTCAATAACAGAAGCCAAAACAAATTCTCAGAGTAGTAATCAAAAGTCTATCAAGGTTCGTAGGAAGACTGACTTCAGTGAGCTTCTGATCAGGCCACACAAACTCAGACATTGCATCAAATGCAAACAAACTTTGGTCACTATCTTTGCAGTATTTCTTCCTTTGACTCTTTCAGGACTACGCACCTCTCTCTGGGAGGACCACCTGCATTGCAGTACTCTAGGTTTCACCAAGCATTTCTGCAACCACAAGAAACCACTCCTCTACACCACAGGAAAGAAGTGAAAGTTTGGTGTCTTTTACACAGACAAGTGCCAGAAGAGGAGCGGAAGAGATCCACTGAAACAGGGGTAGAATGGACCTACTTTCACTATTCCGTGTTCTCCTCTCTGTGATCCTCCAGGCACCCTAGACCAACATGCACCATCACAGCTTTTAAGTGGGAGAGAGCAAGTAAATAATACAATTAAAAGGTGCATGTGGTCAGTTTGGGTAGTTTCTGGAAGACTTGAAGTCATTAGGATGCAAGAGACACCTTGACAATGTCCCCCTGAAAGCCTTATGCTTGAACTTAAGCATCCTCTGAGGCATTTGTGCTATTAGGCTGTTTGAGAGCGATCAAGGAGAAAAGGTTTTAAGATGTTATATACACTAACTTAACGCTTTATTTTGTCACCAATAGGAACTTGGTGCCTCATGTCCAGTTCATTTTTCTTATATATTGACAAGGCAGAAAGTAGAGCTGTTTTCAGATAGATTTGTGAGGCCTTCTTGTGCAATATGTCTCCCATCAAAAAGTCTGGAACAGTATTTCAATGTAGTATTTGGGGGAAGTTTATCACAGTGCTCCAGGGCTAGATTTACACAGTTATTTTGGCACCCACATACTTCTGCAAGGATAGCCTAAAGTGGTTAATAATGGAAAAGATATTAACTCTCAGCATTCATCTCAAAAGAACAAGACTGAATTTGCCAGCTTCTAACAGAATGAGCTGCAGTAATGTAGTCAAACAAGGTTATTATATCACTTTAATTTCTAAACAGAATGATAGAAAACATTTTTATTCCAAAAAAATCTTTTTTTCCTCCTGCTTCAATACAGTCTCTCATCATGCTGAATATGTAATCTGTATGCAATATGCTACAAACTCAATCATGTAAAACACACTTACACATCTCTTTACTTACATCAGATGAGGGAATGAATAACTTCAAGACCATTTTTGATCCAGCTGAAACCTATAGAAGTTTTGCCATGTGTTTCAGTGAGAAGAGAATTCTTCAGTGAATTGCAGTTTGGTAGAGCTCTCTGACCACAGCTTTTCCTCCCCCCACAAAGGAAATATTCATCTACTGGCATGCTATAAATGCTTCTTTGCATTTATTACAAAAATCTAAATTATTCAAAGCAATAGCAGAATCTTGTGTGTTCTGGCAAAACAGTAGATTTTCATCAGGGAGACACACTTTTGGCTCAAGTCTAGAATACAATCTATTCTTTGGCACTAAGGATTTGCAATACCTTTGTAGAAGTGCAAACCTGGGATACCTGCCTGGAATGGCCCAAGAAACATTTACCTTACCAATAAAAATGGAGGCCTGCTCAACTATTTCCCCTAAAGGGCAGGTATTCATCTAATCACATCTGGAATCCTTTCCAACTTGGTTCCCGCAGCTAATGCTACTCTGTCATGATCTGATGGTTTAATCCTAGTTATTAAACTGCTTATTCTAGTTAATAATAAAAAAAAACGTGGACAAACGCCTGCCTGTCAGAGCACCAATCTCAGAGCAAACAGTGTGAAGTGGGCCCCCGCTTTCACTAAGCAAACAGGGAAGACCGCCTGGCATTCAGAGTCTCAGACAAAAGCTGCCAGATCTAATGATAACATTGGCAAATTGACCAGTGTCTTTTTTTTTTTTTTTTAATCCCTAAACGAGTAAAAAATAAATAAAAGAAACCCACATTCCGCAAATCCAGCTTTCCCTACTGCCCACAAGCAAGTTCTTTTCCAAGGTCTCAGAAGGCAAAATATAATGCATTTAGAGTGCATACAATAATGTTTCGGCCAGCTGTGATATCCTTTCACTCAAAAGATTTTTAACAAAGAGCAATTTGTTAACAAATGCCTCAAGTTCTTTGTGATTCTACAGGAAAAAAACACAACTCCGCATCTTCATTTCCCAACATTTCATTAAAACCAAACTTTTTTTTGATCAAAACAATAAAACTTTGCCTCTGCTGACTAAAAAGCTTATTTCCATTGAAAACAATATTGATGTGAAAATCATCAGCTAGCTTTTTAAGGAATATATATTTACATAGCCATAAATAAAATAGACATACCAGATAGACAACACACCACATGTGAAAACAAACTGAACTCAGTATAGCAACGGGCTTCCATTTTCCATCAGTGCAAACTTGAACCTTGTCCACACATTCCACAGCATGGGACTGGATGGATTTGTTAAAATCCAACTGCACGGCCCAGAATTAATCCATAGCATGATTCATCCCCCACTGAGCCATATGCACGTGCACTCGTTTGGTTACACAAGAAGATAACCTTCAGAATCACTGACTTCAAATAAAGTCTGAAATGTTAATTGCAGAGTTCAGACCATCACTTTCTGGCCCAATGCAGAAATCTCATTTTGGATTTTAAGGCGAAGGTCACCACTTCATTATTCATTGTCCTGTTCCAAATGCAATTCCCTTCACAGTTTGTTCCTCCAATTCATCCATCACAAACAGGCACAGAAAAGGCTAAATCACTTCTCAGGATGAAGAGCACTTCCATTGCTGCTTGGAAGCCTCACTCTGGACATGTTGACAATAGCCCATGTCCCTCAACATGCCAGACCCTTCAGACTGAAGACGTAGAAATTACTGAGTCAGAGCACTGCCACTGAAAAAAATGGATGTGTTCTATCCAACGTGAAGTATTCTCTTCTTAGAAAAACTTCCTGCTTGCAGCACTACTGATTACTCCTAATGGAGAAATGGGCTACAAATAAAAGGTATAGTTCTATTCTTTCTGCTGCAGAGGACTCATCTCCAAATATCAAAAAAAAAAAAAAAGCACATTTTTGAGCTCACTTTACTGAGGGGCCTTCCATTTTCATAGCTCCACAATTATTATTGGTTTCTAATTCTATTGCCAACACGATTGTAGATTAGCTACTGATAGACTGTTCTTAATTACTTGCAGCACACATAGTCACACCTCTTACACTGAAAGAGGCATCCAAGAAGTCAGGAGTGCCCTTCAAAAAAAGAATTCTGCATTTTGACCATTTCTTCCAGTAAAGGAAGTGCATTCCTGCAACAGGGATGCATCCTCTTCCCTAATTCAGCAGCAGAGCTGGCTGCTCCGTTCCTACTGGCTCCTAGCCAGCCTGAACCACAACAAACCTCTGCAGGGTCAGAAGCAACAGCAAGCATCAGTGCTGCTGCTGCTGGTCTTGAAATGACTGAGGGAAATCACAGTACTGCCAGGATTTGACAGTTTTTACTCTAATTTAAGGAACACATCCCACACCAAAAGGATATCAAGGATCACAGGCATGTCTGAACGTTGTCACCCTACAGGGAGACACTCCCTCCGTCACCCTCACCCTAGGTAGTAGGCTCAGGTTGCCTTTGTGCCATTTGCTTTGCTGCTGGGGTAGCTTGCTCCCATGTTAGCACAAACACCCAAGCTGAAGCAAGAGAAACAGCAGGAACACATGGCCAGGAAGCATCAGCAGGCTATTAGATCAGCTCATCCATCTTATGGTACCTCATCTGTAACTGCAAAATTAGAAATACAGTCTCCTTAGCCCCACGCATAATCAAGAGAAGAAAGAGACTCAGAGTGCAATTCAAAACAGCTCAGGAGAGTCCTTTCACAGTAGTTTTTAGAGTGGAAACTCCAGCCACTCCCAAAGAAGCCTGCAGAGATTAGCCCCGAAATTTAGAAGCAGAGGTCAAGACAGAATGATTAGCCCCCAAAGAACACAATCCTTGAGCTGAATCATCCACTGCTACCGAGACTCACCTACAGCAGGCAAAATGAAATGAATGCCTAAAAAAAATTCATCAGGAAACTTCAGAGCAAGAACAACAGAGGCACCCACAAGCTTCACATCAGGTAATGATGTGCTGGCCAACTAGTAGGAGAGGACTCAAGTCTCTCAGACCTATAATACTTCCAGCAGCATTTACTGAGAGGCAGCTACTGCTCATTCAGTTCCTGGGGCTGTGTGGATATTACTTTTTGAGACACAACACATCACCACGAATATGCTTCATTCATTCTTCTAAGAGGAAATAAAGAGCTAGAGTAGGGTGTGGTGGAAGCGGTCTACTGGCAAGCTGGAGGTGAACACTTTATGAAAGGCTAAGCTCTTGCTGAGTAATACTGAAATCACACAAAATGATTTACTATAAAAATCTTTACATTATATTACTGTTTTAAAAACAAATGGCAGCTATTTGACAGATGTTCAGAGGTTGAGAATTTCAGAAATAGCCTTTAAAATAGGCAGATTAATGAGCAGATGATGGTGAGGTAGCAGAGTTGCACAATGCATGAAACTTAGCAGATGGCTCTGCAACTATAAAAATCTTGAGACTCCTAGACGAGATAGACAGAAAGAACACTTTCGCTATTTTCTTGAATTATTTCCGTCTTCTTCTCATATCTTTGGCAGTACTGATGATATCTTTTTCTATTTTTAAATAGAAAAACTTCCCAAATTTATCTTCCCTTCTGTTTTAAGCATAATGGATCTCATTGGACGAACTTTCTACTCTATCAACATGAAGGAAAACATTAGGGTGCACGCTTGAAGCTGCATATGCACAGCCTCATGTTTCCTAGGAAACAAGTGATTGCTCATCTCTCCACCAAAATAAATGGATGCATCAGTTTCAGCTTCCTATAAACATTAGCTCTTTGATTCAGGGCAGAAATTGTCATAATTCTGCTTGTGCCACTTATAAGCATTTGAGAAGCTAGCAAGATGGTACTGCTTATTAGCATGGTTACAAATAAACTCTGATTAAGCAATGGCAGAGCAAACCTGAGGACAGGCGATCAGAGCCACCATCAGTGCTCTCTGCCCAAGGAGCCAGCAGAGCCATATGCATCCCTGGGTGCTCACGTGCAGCCATCAGGGGAAGAAGGGAAGCAGCACCTCCCACTACAGCACCTTCTGTTGGCTGTGCAGAGATGAACAGCAATCAGAAGATAGGAATTTTAGCCCTGCATTATCTTTGACTGACCAGCTCCAAGTTTAAAGGGTCTTCCTGACACACATTGTTGTTTGCTGGCGTATTTCCATGTTTACAGAAAGGGGTCTGGAATTCTCCCTTCTTCTGTCATTATCTCCAAGGGCTTCTTCTCCTAAGCATTATTTCCATGTTCTTATGGGATTTAAAGGAACAAAAGCAAATCAAAACAACAAAAACAGACTCCTAAAGTTGACACTGCTGTATTTCTAAATAGTATTTTCCCTCAGACAATTCAAATATTGATTTACCACTGTGTTGCAGGAATCTAACCCTTAACAGCAGAGACACAGCAACATTAGGCTAAGCACTTGTGACAATTTGACCTGCAATGCAAATACCACAGTAAATAGAGCCAAGGCTGATTTCACAGGAAGGGCTATTATGAATATATAGGCACACTTCAGATGTTCTGCAATTTCAGTCTGTCAGCAGCACATACATTAGAAACTCAGCTACCAAAAGCTAAATTTTCTGAAAACTCCCTGTCATTTGAAAGATGGTCATGTCCCCTGACATCTATTAATTGCACTGAAAATTTCCTCATTATTCAAAATGTCGATTATATGAACTTATTCAATGTCTCCCCTGACATCTGGATAATCGGGGTTGTATTGCATATGGGCCCTTCTTGCAAATCTTTGAAGACAATTGACTACCCTCACGAGTAAAGGTTTGCCAGATCAAGCCATATAATATGTAGGAACATTCATTAAAAATAACTTCCAAATAACTTGTTGTATATGATCAAGTGTTAGTATCGATAAATGAACATCATGGTAATAAGACCTGAGCATACAGCATAGGTCTTTTCTAAAACAGCATTACTAATCCTTGATATTGATCAGCCAGCAAATCTGAATTCTCTTCAGCAACTTAACTGCTTTTTCTTTTGAGTGGTAGAATAAGTCTCACAAAAGGCCATTCCACGGAGACATGATAGTTCAAAATTTTCAGCTAAGCTTCCCTTCTCCCCTTCTAACTCTTCTGCATTAGTTGACCTGGTTTGTCATTCTTCAAAATCTGGATGGAGACAAGCTCATTAATATAAAGAAAACAAAGAAAATAACCAATGCAAGTTTTCAGAAGGGAAGCAAAACCAAGTTCAGAAGCTTGAGAGATTAATAGAAGTTTGCTGCCAAATTCAGTAACTCGCATCATCTTTTCTGCCATGGGGTATCCAACTCTGGTAGGGAAAAAATCATTAACAAAATGTATGCACACAGCTTAAGCAAAGGAAATAGAATTTTGCTCAACTCTTAACAGCAGCAACACCACCTCTTCAACAAACTGCCATGGGGGAATAGGTGCTTGCAGCTGCTGAAATGCTGCAATGTGGACCTAAGCCAACTTCTGTCCTAATTCTACTCATGGCAACTAAACTGATATAGATCAACAGCACAGACTTTCTTCTCTTCATTTCCCCTAGCAGTTAAAGATGTTTCCTTTCTTTTGAATACATCAATTATATTCTCTGTCTTCACAGCACTGAGAAACACCATAAATACACTTTAGGTACAAAACATTTAACATCTTGTGTGTGCCTAAGAAAAGTAATAAGCTATTATTTGCAGACAAACAATTTTTCTTTCAGCTGGACAAAAGAATAAAGCCTGGATCCACAAGCACTTTCCTTCACAACTAACAATTCCTACAGTGTCAACAGCATTAAGAGCTGTAAACACCAGTCAGCCTTCACTCCATTACAGTCCCCTAAGTTTAACTTCCTAACTTCAATTGTTCTTTAGCTATGCAGCATGAATACTGCAATCAAACTCCACGGAGAAAATAAGATGGGTTTACTTTCGTTCTACAGTTCCTCCAGGTTTATGTCCCTCAGATCTCATATCACACACATCACATTTCAGCCTGACAGAAATTTCTTGAGGAAGAAATGGACACAACAGGTCATAAATACAACCTGAGAGCACTTGGTGTTCATACTTGAATATTGCACACACGGACCTAGTGGTATTGTGTCAGGCACATAAGCAAGGGCAGAGAATAGCATTCTTTGCTGACAAAGACATAAAGGAATATTAGGGATGTAGAGGTTTTATTTTTCTCTTGGATTTTTCACCTGATGCGAGTGGTGTATTAGTCTCCATTAGAAAATATAACAGGCCCATATGGCTGAAGGGCAGCACTGTATGACCTACAAAAAGCCATGCTGAAGGATGCAGAGAAGCAAGCATCAGTGGGGTTAATCTTGAAAACACAATATATTAGAAGTCCTCAAATGCTGTTATTTTTCCATTTGTTGCAAACCCATAAAATTTTCAAGAGGCATCTTTTCAACTTGATATTATTTGCTAAATGCACATTACTGGTGATGCCTATCTAGGGATAAGTCCAGCACTCCAACATGATAATTTATTCCAGCAACAAAGGAAAAAAAAGAAAGAAAATTGCACTGTTCTCTAAGCATTATACATTTTGCTTCAGGGCATAAGCCAGGCACGTCCAACCCACAGCCTGCAGCACAGCTCACACTGCAGCCTGCCCTGCCCTATGCCATCATGGCAGCTTCTCTGCCCTCCTGAGAGAGAGGCCTGGCCTAGCACCAGGCACCCACAGCTCCCGTCAACACCCATTGGGGTGCTGGTAACACTATCTGGGCTGAAACCAGAGAAAAGGGAGGATGCAGTGCACTACTGACTCAACTGATAGTAAATAACAGTATGAGTTTTGATACATTGGCCAAGCACAGTCCCACGAACAGAGAAAATTATGCAGTCATTCTTTCCGTTTTGATAAAGGGATTTGAGAAGCAAGTTTCAAGATGGCTGGAAAATCATCCATTTATATTTGCGACTCCATTCTCAGAAGATGTAAAGACATTACCCGTGAATTTTCAAAGGCAGTGTGTAGAGTGGCAATCAGATATTCAACTCAAAGATGCAATAATGCCTCTCTACTAGATTTTTATGAGAGCTCTCTTCCCAGAGAAAGATAGCCATCACTTCACAACCAAACCTGACTCAGGTCATCTCTTTTGGGTTGTTTTTTTTTGTTTGTTTTTGTTTTTTTGTTTTTGTTTTTGTTTTTTTTTTTGGCAGTACACACATTTGTGAACAATTATTGTCAAGGATGAAGCACAGGAAGAATGAAACGCCATCAGAAGTCTGACAAACACCTCGAGAAATGGCTAGGAATTACCATCTGCCGCTGAACCAGACTGATGTGTTAAATCCACAAAAACAGTAAGCTATCCCGTTAGTTTTATGTTTTTATTGATCTTTTTTAATGTTTTAATAAAAATAGTAACAGATAAGTTTTGATACTTATATAGATTAACTAAATATATTCGACAAAGTCTGCTCCAAAAGTAATGCCTCCTGTTCTATTACATTGGCCCATGATGTCAGAGGTGGATGTTGGTGGACTGGCAGCAGAGGCTGAACCTTCTCATCAGTATCCTATTATATGTTGTTGCTGTGTGACACCATTTGATCCCTAAGGTACTGATAAGGGCTGAAATCATATCACAGAAATACCGAAGTTGGAAAAGATCTCCAAGATCATCCAGTCCACCTACTTATCGTGAAGAGTCAGTTCATCTATCAATGCAGAATGTCCTCCATTCACGTCTCTGGCATATCCTGACCCCAGACGACTTGCACAAGCAAAGGAGGACTGGGAAGGCTCTTCTTCAGAACACTCTCCCAGGAACCAACATGTCCCCAAAAGTATCTTTGTAAAGTAAAGAAGCCACACAGTGATTTTACTAAGCATCACCCTTCGCACCAACAGAAGCTGTCATCATTTCACTCCCCCACAAAGATGCACTGAAAAATTGCTCCTACAGTGTATGTGCCACAAATAAGTGGGCAAAGGGCAGGTATTAGTTTTTTTCTGACTAGGTGTCATGGGGGAAATGAGAAATCCCATTCTCACTACATTGCTTTCTGCTTAAAAAAAAAAAAAAAAAAAATTACAAACACAAAACCCACACAGAGAGACTATACGGAAAACATTTGCTTACTGCAGGTTTCAATAAGGGAGTTTCCCACAACTGCATCCAGTTTGCTTTCTCTGTTAATCATCACCTCACTTTCTGGCCAGAAGCAGCATGAGAAATGCACACAACAGGCTGATCTCCATCACGTATGCTGAGTGCTGCACATTTAAATGCCACTTGCCAGCATTTGAAGGAAGGCATATATACTTTGCATTAATAACAGGCGATGAATCCAGCCTGCAGTTCAAACTGATTATTTACATAGCCAGTGGTCAAGGCAGCAGGAAACACACAGCAAGACACGAGCTGATCAGCACAGCCCCTTGCTGAGAATACAGCCACCAATACTCTGTATCAAACCCACTCTTTGGCACCAAAATTCTCAGCCTGAACACTTATCCCAGTTCAGATGAACTCATAACTACTAGAAAGACAATTAATAAATGAGATAAGATCTTCCTTTGGGAAGAACACTAGATTACTCCATTAAGATTATTGCAGCTGCATAGCACTAATAAAGGCACATCACTTCGCTAATGGGACCATCGCTTCCAGAAGATTCCTTCACTCATATGAACTTCGTATCAGTGCAGCCAATTTAAGTTCACTTGCTGGATGATGCTGGATCCCTGCCAGACATCTCACTGTAGAAACTCTTTTACTTTCATATTCTGCAGCCATACTCAACTTGCATTTTTAGCTCCAGTAACAATCTTAAATGCTACATAAACAGTATTTTCTGCCTAGTCTTCTGTATTTTGAAAATTTATTAAACCCATTTGATTGCTAAATTAATTTCTCCAGGCAAAAGAACTGCATTTTGTTGCATTTTTAGACCGACTTGTTTCCCCACCATCCCCCAGACCTTCCCTCCCCCTTTCCCTGTTTCTCCTAATGCAATTTAGGTCACTTGAATACGGACGTCTCCAAACCATGGGTGCAAGCAGAATACCACACAGAAGTGACCTACAAAGAGGTCTAGTGGGGACAGAGCTGAAAATCTGAATCTTGAGGGATTTAAAGAAACATCATCTAATAAACACCATCCTTCCTCCCTACTCCAAAACGATTGCATTAGAAGAAGCCAAAGTGCACAGCTTCATGGCTGCATGCGAAGCCGTTGCTTTATTAATTCATGACTGCACATGGTAAATAACCCGAGCTAAAAAGAAAACTAACACATGAGAAAAGGATCTTCCTTTGCTATAAGCTGGCAACAAAAAGGCTCAAATATACAAAAAGAGTATCACCAACTTATTTTTCAGATGCAGAAGCTTGTAATTTATCCTCCAAAAAATTCAACTCCATACATTTTGGGCTTACAGGCAGTTCTCAGAGGAACCTGGAGTGGAATAAGATTCATCCCATGGAAATCTCCTGACAGACGGTACAGTTGCAGCCCAGCCTTCTGCCATCCATCCCTTAGGCAACGTACTAAGTTACTGATCATTGCTCCTTACCTCTGTGCTTTGGCTCCATACTTAATGCACATTTCTGCGGAGATTAATAACTGCACACAATCCCAGCTGTAAGCCTTCAATGCATACATATAGGCATACAAGAACACACATCACATAAGCAGCTTGAAAAAAAGCTGGTGTGCACCCTATGCAATACCAATTTTAAGGAAGGGGAGGTTCAAGTGAAGCATCTTCCTCTACACGTGGAGGGAAAAACACAGGCTTTAGAAGTTTAGTGTCAGAGCATGACATCAACAAACAAGGCTGTATACAGGTGACTGTAACAGCCACGTTTTCACTATCCTTACACATAGGTCTTGAAGGAGGACAATTTGGCTTTGAAAGCCAGAGGTTCTTTCACACTCTCACATAAAACACAGCAGTTAACGCAGCGGGACTACAAACTTACTGGGCATCTAGAAACACTGAAGGACTGAAATCAAAGGGAGTGCCTAAATTAGCAAAATTGTCAGACATACTACATACAAGAGGCCATCTTGTATCAACATTTCTAAAGCTGCTACATCAAAGAGCCCTGTAGTTCTTACTGGAGCGACTTACTACAAAAATCCAATCCAAAGATGTACGATGAAGGGTTAGTCACACTTAGAGTCATTTTAAGACTACTTAAAAAACTTACAATAATTGGATGCAATGAATAATAAGACACAGAACGTAGAAAGAACCCCTGAGTCACTGAGCCTACACCCTAGCTACCATACCTTGAATTGTAAGAGTCAGAGGAAACAACCCCTAGTTCCAAAAATCAGTGTGATAGCAATACCTTTGACTCTCTTTTCTCAATATCTATCCCTTGATAGCCAACAAACACTTGAGAAATCACAAAGAAGATAGCTCTATTAGATACCTTGCATAATACAATAGTGCAGCAACAGCAGCAGAGCCACAAACTACAACAAGCGAAGATTTACTCAAATGCAACAGCTACAAAAATTAAAGAAAAAAGCTGCTTACCCCTTAAAGAGCTCAAATATGCAGGGATCTCCAACAAAAAGCCCTAGCCTCCACTGTTAACCCTTATATGAGGTCTGGAAAGGGGTGGAGCCCCTCAGTCACTCAGATGCACTCCATGCACCTGAGTTCCCTTGATTTGGCCCTGCCTTCTTACCAGGTGCTCAATCAATGCTCCTGAGCTCCCTTTGTTTGACCCTGCCTTCCTACCGGCTGCTCAATCAATGCACCTGAGCTCCTTTGGGTTGGCCCTGCCTTCCCACCAGGTGCTCAATCATTGCTTCAGGTCATGACTCAACATTTCTGCTACACCTCACGAAGGCATTTTGTCCTTAATTTGACGCTTAGCATTTGATTACATCTTGAGGTAGGGCAGAAAGATCAACTCTTGACCAGGCACAATTTCAGAGACTTGGTGCTCCTCTCCCAGGTTTTGTAGCTTGGCCTGATACCTAGTTGGCTCCTGCAGCTCCACTTTTCATGAACAGCTTCATAGGTGAGCCCTGAGAGCTTTCCTAGATGGCTGAAAAGATTTCTCCTGGCTCTAGCATAAGGATGGGAAATCCCCAAACAGCTCTGCAGAGGTTTGCTCTTTTGCATGGATGGCACAATATACCTACTTACAGCAGTAGGAGATCTTCTGCCCATTCTGTGTTCTATGCTCTGATTCTCTTCAGACCAGTTAATGAAACCTAACTTTTTTATATGTTTAATTAGGATAACTCAATCCAGGACTGATTTAGCCATGCTTGATTTTCATGGGATTGAACTATACACTGCAAGCTAGATTCTTATAGCTCAGTCTTGCCTGCTAACCTGAGGTGCTTCTTTCCTAAACCTAAAAGGCAGTGATGAGAAATGGGCACCTGCAGAGGATGGCTGAAGGTACGTGCTGGCACAGCTGTTCTCGGGAGGAGGGTCTGTCTTATCACTGACAAGAAAGGCTGCCAAGAGCAAGCAGACTCCTGGCTTGCTTACCCCTGCTAAGTGCTTAATTTCAATATAAGG
This sequence comes from Centrocercus urophasianus, assembly GCF_019232065.1. Lineage (NCBI taxonomy): Eukaryota > Metazoa > Chordata > Aves > Galliformes > Phasianidae > Centrocercus > Centrocercus urophasianus. The sequence continues at coordinate 96,784,021 of NW_024884142.1, forward strand.
TAAAGCCAGCCTATTGCTACAACAGTCTTTTTAGGGAGTTTATCCCAAAAGTGGCAAGCAACTGACCTCTGGATGTTGCGAACAACAGAAAGCAGGACTACTTTTCATCAGAGAAATAAACACTACCCCTCCATACTGTGCCAAACAAAACCCTGAAAATTTGTGTCTCTGTGCTACATAAGGCTGTTTTTCCTTTCAGTAGCTGTCAGATGCTCTGGCTTTCTGATGCTGTGATATTTTTTTCTCATTGTTTTCAGAACTGAGAGGTCTGGCTAGGTAGAAGCCTGTACGACACTATGGTGTAATTAAAGCATGTAAATCTAATTATTTTTTTTTTTCTTTTATGCTGTACACGAGCAATCACGTTGTTTTCAGCAACAATAGTTTTTGCCATAACCCTAGGGGCAAGAACCCAAGCCATGTGTACACTGAAAAAAAAGGTAACCTCAAGTTTCCTCTTCATAGCTCTGATGTGGAACACTGCAGGCACATTTAGCCAATTGTCCTTCAAATGTTCTTCTGTATGTTTGGCTTTTTTCTCCTTTATGCTTGAGAAGACCTCAGAGGCTCAGCTTTGGGGAATGTAGTGGAGTCAGACTTTTGTGTTCATTTCTGTTAGCTGAATTTATGTTGTAAGCTTCTGTTAGGAAATGTCATACTGTTTCATGACCCTAGTTTCATTTGCAGTGGAAGCGTTCACACTAGCTCTCTTTCCTTCCTAGGAAACCACATTTCCTTAAACTGCTATCACCCAAAGCACCTGGCAGTAAACACGGAGAAGTAGGTAGATTGCAAGGTTAATTATGTGTGGGGTGGGGATGATATCTGCATTCTCCTCTTCATCATACTATCTTCTCTGGCAAGAAGTTCTGTACTGACATTAAGTACTGAGAGGAGAACACGTTGGAGAAGTGCATCCAGAGCTGTGAGAATCCCATGCTATGCCGCTTCACACACGTAATGCTTGAAGGTTTCATCCTGGAGCTGAAAGCGTAGCATCTAGAGATGCTCTGCTTAGGAGACTTAGCAAGAGAAACATAACATAAAAGCATGTTGCTGAGGTGAGTAGGTGTTAGACCCAAGCCTTGTAAGCTAAAAGCAACATCTCATAATCTCTGCTAAATGTAATGGGTAGCCAAAGTAATGAAGCTAACCCAGGCGTAATGATTAATCTTAGTGTGAGTCGTGACCCTGGCAGCTGCATTCTGAACCAGCTGCAATCTATATAATGCATTCCCAGGAAGACCAGACAACAAGGAGTTGTATTAGCACACAGTGCAGATGGTATGAATGCATGTACCAGCAGACTCAAGCCTAGCCAAGGAGAGCAAAGGTCTTCGTTTACTAATATTCTTAAAAGGATAGCAATTTATCTAAGATATTTATTATGCTTATCATAATCAAAGAGCTTGATTTCTAGAATTAATCCTTTTATTGCTAACAAAAAATATTACCATGAAAAAAAGGTTACTAGAGTGAATGCAGTCTCTGAGCAATGCATAGGATTAGCCATAAGCAATACATTTTTTCCTTCTCCTCCCCCAACACAATGTCAGGGTCATGTAAAGTCAAAGCACTAAATATAGGACAACATTAGTGGAAAGCAAAGCAAGCTTGTCTGGCCACAATGGAAACACAACATAAGGCCCCTTCCAAGGTAAACCCATCAAAGCAGCATGATTACGCTAAGACTAACAAGCAAGAGGCTTGTCAAATCAGAGAGTATCTGAGCCTTAACCCAGCTCTCTGTTTATGAGATTCATTCTGGAGATCCAAACGGGTTATTGCAGGAAGAGGAATCAGGACAGATAGATTAGGAGCACTTGCAGGATCCTCTGGAGAAGATTCATGAACCTGAAAGCATTTAATTGATGGATTTCCATTCAGGAATGGCAAACAAAAGTGTCTACTTAAATAAGAGCAATCTGAACTCCCAGATGTGGGGTTATTATGACAAGTCTGGAAGATGCAGAAGAGTTGGAACCACTTTCTTTAGCCAGAGAAAGATCTCCTTCCTCCTGGAAAACTTCATCATTACTGAATTCCTGAATTTTTCAGTCTGTCACATGCATCAAACAGAACCACTGTTCGCTGCATAGGCTCTCTCCATGTGTACCAGTTTCTTCTTTCCTTCAGAGCTGTCAGTTCAAAAAGAAAAGAGCCAGGCAATAAAAAAAAGGACTTGTCAAAGTTTAGCCTCTATCTATTTTTGATCACGCTCCGAACCACCTCACAACAGCAGATGCTGACTGAGACAAGGCAGCTGTACCCGTGTGATGAGTATACTCCTCAGTAGCTGGAGTGTATGCTGCATGAATGGGGACATGCTGACAAGATTAGAAATGTAGAGCTCTTAAGAACTTCAGTGCTAACATGGTCATAGAAGTAGACACAGTATGGCAGCATTTTCACATTCGGCTTGCTCACTGGTTATGGTGCAGAGGAGTTTGTGCATGCCTGTAAATTGAACAGAACAGCAGGTTTAATTTCAGGCCTAATGGATGCTGATAATGAGTTCCTTTTGATCACATCCATTGCTTCACTTTAAAATACAGTTTGCAAGCTACTTGACAGAGTTTTGAAAAAAACCCCGCTCTACCATCTCCTCCAAAGCTGTCTGTCACTGCAGCAGCTGCACACCAGCCACCCTCATACTGAGAAGTTCAGGCTGACTTCTGCTCTGCACTGCCATTCAGAATCCGTATGGCAAGTGAGACCAACTGGGAATGATGCCATAAAATTTCATTTGCTGAAGAGGCTTTTTTCTAAATTAAACTAGTTAGAACTAAGCTGATTCATAGGATCACAGTGCATTTTTTAAAACTCCATCCTATGGACCTAAGCAATTTTTTTGTTGCTTGAAAAACATAAACCTATCTATTAGGCTTGTCCTAATGTTCAGCAGCTCTTCGGTAGCGCTACAGCTAGCAGCTGTCAATATAGTGTGCCTAGATGATCCAAATAAAATGGAAGCATCTGCAATAGTCATCAAATACAAAAAGATTGAAGATACTGGTGTAGAAGAACTTGCATGAGAAAACCAATTAAATGTCTTTATTCTGCAAGCTGGTTTTGGCCCAGCTAGGGACAGTGCCTGCGCTTGGCAGTAGATTCATACAGGTACTGAGCCTTGTGCTTTTCCACTTATACAGAGAAAAAAAAAAAGCAACAGTTGTCAGTAACCTCTAAAATAGAGGTGATATAAATGCTTTACACTGTTTTCAGTGTTATTCTAGGCATCATTTTGGAGTCTCTCCATCCTTAGCTCGCTGTAAAACAAATGTCAGCATTGCTTTATCCTCTACAAGTTCTCAGGCATTTGCCAGAAGAATAACATGAATTCCTGTATGAATCTGTCCTGGCTGTCAAACACTTGTGCATCCCACTGTCCCCTAGGAATGGCTGTCCAAACAACTCTTGAACCCATATTTGGGCCCAAAGCAGGAGGTGGGGGCTGGAAATACAGAAAAACAAGTATGACTTAAACCACACTGGCTCAAGTTTTGCACAGTTTCTCGGGAGTAACTGAATTGGGAACACATCACACTGTGGACTCCCATCTCACAGAGAACTCTTCTTTGGAAAACCTGTTTCCTGTGGACAGGTATCCATAAATGGACATGCTCCTATCCTCCCAGGTCTCTTGCAGGCTTTAATAACAAGCAGGATGCCCTAATCCTGGGACTCCTCCACAACAGAAACTACAAAGAAGATTCCTATAAGAGACGTCACAAGAAAAGGTGCAGTACAAACCAGCACACACCTAAATGAGCTCTGTGTTGTTGTTCATCTGTAGTATACTCACCCTCCCACTCCCCATAACAGCAGATTATTATTCACCTACAGTAACATCTGTTCCTTTGCCACAGTCTCACCAGTGTCAGAGCTGTGCTGGAGCAACTCCTATATCCCCTTCCAGGAAAACCTCCAGCAGGGCACAGCATTATAATGCCCTGACCACTGAGAGTTTTATACACCAGATGGATACCTCCAACCAGAGCACTTTAAGCACATACACCCTACAAATTAAAGCAATCAGTCAGCCTCAAAGAGGGCAAGAAATACTGGCAGATACTTTTTTTCTGCCAAAAAATCAGTTTCACAATAAAAGCTTAAATGCCAGGCTTTGAAAATACAGAACTGTTTAATTTTCAGATCAGTAATCCTTGTTTCAGTTCTCTTGCTTTGCTTGTATTTTGCAGCATGTTAAACTGCTAACATTGATATGATCTCTTAAGCATTTTAGAGTATCAGAGGCCTAGCTTTAAAGATTCCAAACTGATTTTTAATTCAGAGTTTATTCTTTTGCTTCAAATTATTTGTCACTCTCCCTAGTCCAAAATTTCAGCCTCTGCCACAGAGAAGCAGTTGTGTTTCCTGAGCACCTTTGTGCAGTCTTTATCAACACCGCTCCAACCCATGTAACTTGCATCACTCTCTTTAGCATTTACCAGAGGTTAATTCACCCCTGGTAATCCAAGTAGGTGTTCAGATCCTCGGGGAATTACTCCCCATTCCTGAGAGATGCTGAATTGTCTTCTTGAAGCCATCGGACACAGACATGTTCTCTGTCAGGGCAAAAGAAAAGGGCAACCTGGAAAGGGTAAGTGAAGCAAAGGCACAATTCATGTAGTCCTAACCCCAGGGGCTGGCCAGGAAAATGAGCTCTATACCAGCTAGAACCCTCCACAAATAAGAGAAATATACCTGCCTGGCTGCAGTTCAAGGTCCCAGCTGATACGATTCAAGGTGGCACAAGTCATTTAGTGGAGACCACAGCAATGCATGCCAAATTTGTTTCAGCGCTCTTTCACTCTTCCATCAGACCAGAGTGCCAAAGGTGAGATAGCAGCAGTTTACTTGCTGTGCCCCTTAGTTTCTTCCTTCCTGGCTTTTAGCATCTCATCCGATAGCAAGCTGCCAGAGTTTAAACAATCTCAGAGGCACTCACAAACCATATCCTTTTTTGTTGTTCATTTTACAAAATTAAAAACATTAAACATTAATGTCTCTTGAGTTTCCTCTCCCCCTCACCCCTCCCACCTCCCAAAGTAAAATATGTTTCTGTGATTCCACATCAGAAGGGAACAATACTCTGTTGTGCCCAATACTTTGTGGGTGTGGGTGTTTTCGGGAACCACTTCTGAGAAGAAATCCCAGAGGTTATTGTAATCATTCCTTTCACTCCTGGGTACTCAAGCGCAGAATTGCCTGCAATCAATTTGCTCTTGCATCCAAGTATTAAACTCTCTGTGTATAAAAGTATCACAAGCACTTTCTATATTAATCTATGTAGCAATGTTCTAAAGAGCTTTTTATTATGCTGCAAAGAAATTACAAGGCAGAGCAAAAGCCACTAAAGCCTACTTGAGCATTACCACCAAGCACCAGAGTTGGGTCAGATCCTCAGCACACTCCAGCCAGCGTAATGCAACAGCTCTGACTGCATTCACCAGCTCTTCTCAAGGCAAATTCAGGTACACATCCCCATAATGCAGCCCCGTAAGCCTACCTTAATCTTACCACAAGGAGGATTATAAAGCTACAAAAAAGAACTTGTCAGGAAATTAGAACACATTTAATATAAAGCACATGAACAGAAAGGTGCTGACTGCTTTCCAAGATTATCTCTTTTTTTTTCTTCCCACTTCTATATCAAAGATTTGGATCAACAAGGATGCTGGTCCCACATGCTGCCCAGCCTCGTTGAGGCTCCAAATGCCATTTCCCTGAATGCTCAGGCACCAACTCTGAAATTCACTTGTTTATGAATTCTGAAGCAGAAACAACACTGCTTCTGCCCTAAAAACTTACAAGTTTGACTGAAACAAAACCAGTTCAAGATTTAAGTGATTATCCTCAAATATTCTGCAGATCTATGAAAATATACATTCTCTCTGCTCACTACGACTTGTGGAAACTTGTGCTGGCTGAATTTGATCCAAATATCTTCCAGGGAGATTCTTTAGCTCTGCATTAATCCTTCACATCAACCCTAATCCTCTAAGTAAACTGTTTGCATTTTGCAAGTTTTCATCGCAAATGACAAGGAATTTTAGGTTAGAGATAACACAAAACACAACAATGTAAGAAAGGAATAAATAAAGAAAAGCTATTCAGGGTCTGACAGCCCTGGATAAGTAAGCAATATGACCCATAGGGCAAAAATAAGAACAAGCACGAACACAGGGATGTATGTTGCAGGTTTTATAAAAGGTAATATAGGTTTGGGAGAGCTGTAAAAGCAAGCCACACAGTAAGTAAATGCAGCTGTAACTGGAGTTTTATGACAGTGATAGATTCCCTGAGTAGAAAAGAAGCAACTCAAAACAGAAAACTGTAGAAAACATGTGGGACAGCTCTGTCCTGCCCTAGGATGCTTGAGTGGACCAAATGGCTAACTTGCTGATTGGTGAGTCCAGAGGTATGTCCAAATGGGTAAAATCCTGCAGCATCTCAGAACAGCCTCAATGCTCACAGATGATCAGAGCAAATGGTCAGCACACCTACCCACAGGTTTAACTCAGCTCCAGAGATTTTTCTTACACACTGCACAGCGTCCTTTCTAAGTCAGCTCCGCACAGTAATTTCTAAATAACTCATTTATGATAAGAATCCTACATGATAACAGATCTAGGAATACTTGTATGACTTCAAAGGAAAACACATCTCTTATCTGATAGCCTTTCAGAGCAGTACTATCATATTTTCATAGAATGGCAGTCTTTTCCTGGAAAACGTTATTGACAGTGATGACAGAGAAGTGATGTTCTTCACACAGATAGCTTTTCAAGGTATAGTAAGGAAATTCATGCACGGTTTTAAGCTAAAATTCAAATTGCTATTCACAGATCAGCGTCACAATGATGTTTATTAACTGCTGCACAAAAAGCAAATCTTCTGAATTTGTGGAATTGAAAAAGGATGTGAACGAACAAAAAACACACTTTCAATTCTAACTTACTGCAGAGCACAGAAAGGAAATCAGCACATTTCGAATGTTTGTATTTATGCACCTGCAGCTCAGAAGAGTTATGAATACAACAGGGATTCTCCTGTTACCCTTTTTACTTTCATCATTCACACATTTGCAAACACAGACCTTCCAAACCTCCAGGGCAATGACAGTGCTTCCAGCTGCACAGGATCCACCGGTTTTCTGAAGGCCATGGGGACGGACAAAAGGGTCAGCCAGGAGCTCTCCCTCAGCAACCACAGAAGTCCCTGACCTTAGGGCTCAGCTCTGCACGCTCTAAAATCACAAGGCACTTAGGGTTCACAGAGGCAAACACTCGAGGGATGCTATCAAGTAAAGGCCTCCGAGTGAACAGAGGCACATGAACAGAAAACAGCAGGTAGACCCCTGCACACAAGTCACCCATGTCTGGTGGTACACAAACCCCACCAGTGCACATTACACACTTTGAGCATGTGGCACTCACTGCTTATTCTGCTCAGACACAGGTAAAGTAGGCAGAACTGACCAGCTTTCAGGACATTCCTTTCTCCTTTGGTCTTCAGACACAGCACTGCACTCTTTCCTTGTGATCTTAAATGTGCAGCAGCACAACTGCACTGACAGGTACAGAAAGCACCCAGATCTCTTCTTTGCCTCCTCTTTCTGATGAGGGAGCAGGCAGTGCAGCAGCAGGGGCTTCTCGTGTGAGCTGGGAGATGTAAGTTTACTTCCTCAACACTTAATTATTTCCCAGACACCCCAGCCTCAGATGGGGCATTTTAAAAGAGTACCCCTTTTGTGCTTCTTTCATCACATGGCTATTGGTATCTATCAAGCTGTTGGAGGCTTCTTCTGAGTAAAATCTATGAGTTCTGGAAAGCACACAGGACTTCTGGTGGTCTTGCTAGCTCCTTTGATGGGATTCTGCTTCTGATATGCTTTCTAGCCACCATGCAGGTGTGCAGCACAGGGCCCTGTTCGAGGAGGCAGGTGCCATAGCACCTTTCCTTTTCAATGTACTTGTCTCTGTCCTGATTCCTGGATCCCCTGCCCCTAAGCACAGGCTTGAGCTCAAAAAGGACAGCATCATTTCTTCCCTTTTCCTTTCCGTTCATACACACTGCTCTCCTAAGTGAAATATCACGGATCAAGACTGCCTACCACACATAGCACACATCTGGAGCTGTAGAATAGCAAAGTATAAGGCTGGTGCTCTGTAACAAAAGGACATCTTTCCATGCAAGACAGCATGTCACAGGATGCATGCAGTGTCACAGCATGCTGATATATCAGGAGACTTCCTTCACAGTGGTTCAAAGTTTGATGTGAAAAGACAGTGGCTAACGTGGATTCCGTTCTAACTAAAGTCAGGCTGTTAGCATTATTTGAACATGGGGTTTTTAATGTGTGGTTTAATACATCTCTACTTTGTAAACTGAGCGCTTTTCAAAGAGAGCTCCAGAATCCAACAGAGCTGTCTTTAGGGGGGCTTTGATCTTTCCAGAGCACCTATCTTGTGTGTCTGTAATTGCTCTAGTTTAACAAGGCTCCATAGCACTTCAAGAAAAAAAAAAAAAAATCCTTTTATTAAGGCTGTAAACCTAAGTGACCGCAGTGATGGAATGTGCTGCTGTGGGTACTCCATAATTCCCCTGGAAAAAAAAAGAAAAGAAAAGAAAAAAAAAAAACACAACAACACAAAAGAAGAATCTTCACAATGAAATGAAATGAAATATTTATAAAACATGTTGCCAATGTCCCAGGTGGAATGAAGAAGCCTTGTGGTATGCTGAAAGGCTTGATCTTTCTAAGTATTATGAATGCTGATTTAAATGATTGGGTGAAAGCTGAGGAAGTTATGGCTGAAATTTTGGCTAAAGATGACAGCTCTGGGTTTCAAGTTGCACAAAGCAGTCTGAGGGATTAAGCCAACAAAACCCACTCAAAGATATCCAGTTTCAAAAAGGGTAATCTTTGTATCAGTGATTCACACTCAGACAATGGTGAGGATTCCTCATTACTCTGACTTTGCCATATTAATCTTACTTTACAAATACATGCAGTGATTTATATCATGTTTAATTAACTGATTGAGGGCTCCTGTGGTAAAATGGCATCACATTAAGCTCTGTCCTTATGGCAAATGCGAATCACATCTTTAGCCTTGCAAGAACAAAATATCATGGGATTCACTGATGACAGGATGCAGGAATCGAAATAAGGTCCCTCCTGTTGTTTGAGAATCCAGTGAGGGTGGTTGCCATATGCTCATCATTTCCAAGGGAAAAAAATGACAGGATAGAAGAAAGGACTGCTCTAGTTCTTCCAATATGTTCAAATCTCAGATGAAAATGATTGTACAGCAGTTCTGTACTGAGGCCAAGTTTTACATGAAAGTGCATAGCAAACTTTCAGAAAGCTTATAATGAGAGATTTTTTAATGTGATTTTTTTTTTTTTTTTTTTTTTATGTTTAAATAAACTGTGAAATGATTCCTTTCTTCAGGAAAAAAAAAATCAGAAAAAAAATGAACTGAAAAAAAAAAAGAGGCTTCTTTGCCAGCAACATAAGACAACATAAAATTAACTTAGCTTTTGCTATGAAGAGTTATTCCCCTCTAGCACTCACAACCTGTTTTTGAAGATAAAAACTACAACTGTTACTGTTTGATAAAATTAGATGGTGTATATAATATGCTGTTACCATTAACAAGATTAAAAGCCTTGTTTATATTATTGCAAAGTTTCTTAAAATTCAAAGAGCATTTTATTTATAAAAGCTGTCGTATTAAGAGACCACACTTTTTACACTAACAATGAACCTTATACCCAGTAAATTCCCCAGCTATTGACAAATTATATTACTTGAAACAGTTTGTTCCCAAGAATTCAGTGGATTTTTTGCAATTTGTTTCTATGGCAAAGAGGATCAGCAGCGGAGTGGAAGAAGCAGGCTTCAAGTTTTGCAAAGATTTGATGAGATTGCAGCAGTGTTCTCATTCCTCTCTTGGACCAAGACTTTTTGAATATTATACACTGGTATGAGAGAAGGAGAGACAGTGTTTAAAAGCCTGGTAAGTAGAGCAGCTGCTTGGTGCTGCCTGCTTTGCCATTGTCCCATTTTACACAGTGTCTTAAGCATCAGGTTAGCCCGACACATTCTGTCTCCAGATCTTCTGCTAGCGCTGTTCCACTCTGCATAAACAGTTAAATGCCACAGCTAACGTTCAGGATATTCACTCTGCAAATCTCACGTTCAAGTCCCTAGGCCTGAACCTTGATTTTCCACATTCCAGGTGAGTTCCCCGCCGGTGGCGCTACCTGATACTCCAACCTTGCCATCTCCTCCTGGTCGTGACCAGAAATTCCATCCGACGGCTGACAAATCTCTTCTGATGAAAGTGTCTTTGAAATCGATACCCGCCTGCAAAAAAAAAAAGTTTCAGTTTCCTCAAACCAGCCTTTGCAATCAAAGAAACAGAAAATTCCCAACCCCTTCTAACCCTTCTGCTGGTGGGTAAAACCACGCCACCTATCTGGCTGGGCACATGTGGCAGTGCAGCCCAAACAGAGGGGCACCTGCTTTGCCTACAGTCACCCAGGCAAGCCACAATCCTACAAAACGTGCTCAAGAGCTGGCTTGGTAACACCGTGCTCCTGTGCCCCTCTTCATCCTTTATCAGAAGTCAATGTGCTTCGCTGCTGCTAGAAACATTAGTATGGTTTTGTGATTAGAAAGGTTATATATGCTTTGCAGCCAGCCACTTTATCCTGCCCTCGTTCAGATCCCTTAAAACTGAGTAGAAACAGGGTAACTATTTGCCCTTTACGAAATACATAAACTCTGACTCTCATCATACATCTTTTTTCGAATTCCACCACGTAGCAACTGCCTCCTTCCTTCTCCCTGCCCCCATTACCACATTTGATGTTTTAAAAGGTTTTGAAATTGTTTTCCAAACGTGAAGCACTAACAGGATATAAAAACCAGCTCGGTTGGTACTTACTTAGGAGGATAACTGCTATCCCAATAACGGCAAACAAACGTGTAATGTGTCATACCTTCTGTTCATAATTTTGAAGCTCGCAGTGATTTTAACACCTGTGACATCAGCCCACAGTCAATTGTGATAATTTATGAAGGTACGAGATGTATTTTTAAATGTAAAAGGTCATTCAGTAAGTATTTTTAAATTAAGGAATTCACGACGCCTTTCTGTGAGATAAAAAATGTGTGTCTCAACGTTCTTCATTCTAACACCACGCCAAAAGCACCTCCACAATTGATGCATGTAGAAGAGAATGCTGATTCTGAATGACCAGATGTTAAGAAACAGGTATAGGCACATTAATGAGATAGGGAAGTAATTACTCTTAAAAACTATTTTTAATTGTACTGTTTTAAAGAGCACTTAAATGTTTAAGAAATATTTATGTGTAACATAAAATATCCTCAGCAGCTGTGTGATTAATTATTTTTAGACTATTTTTAGCATAAATTAACTGCAAATTAAGATCAAATATTCTGGAGGATGGACCGTATTTCACCTAAAAAAATAGTTTGCATTTGGATTGTGTAATATTTAGAATAGGGCTTTCAGCAGTGTAAAGAGAACCTTAAGCCATGTGAAGGTCAAAGTAAACCTTCATTTTAAATATTTCAAATTGTTATACTTCTTGCTGCGAGATAATATGACATTTACAGTAATTGCTGAAATTCCAATTGCTTTCAGGAAATGCTGCTTCTTCTGCAAGTTGCTAAAACACATGAAGGTGCATAGGACATTGCTGGAGACAGTTTGCAAGGAGATGCAATTAAACGTGAGTTTGATGATACACAAGGTACTGGACCAACATTAAAAAGACTTTCTCATGTTTGACTGTTTACCAGTTTTGTCTTTAAATAATAGTCTTCTTTTGGCATGTAATGTATATCTGCTTGCACTAAACATAATTTATGAATATTTTAACACATGTGTACTCAGTGGGGTGTATTATCATACTGATATAAATAGAATTAATGAGCAGTCAACCTGCCACATGTCATGACATATGACAGGGCAGCCAGAGCATGGGAATAATTCTTTCTGTTTCATATTAAAGCTTCTTTTCCCAGTTGAATTTTTGTTCCCAGATGCCAACAGACCTAATTTTCTAAGGACAATTTACAAAAATAGTAAGAAATGACAAACCTGGACTAATTTATCTTGGGTCACTTCAAAGAATGCTTATTTTAATGTCCTTTTTAATGCACAAACAAACAGATGAGAAGTTTCAGTTAAATGCTAGATTTTTTATACGGAGGGGTTTGATGTCTGCCTCAGCTTTCATTCCCAGGAAGCAGGCATCTTATTTGTTGCTGATTTCAGATTTGTTTCAATGTCATGCTATCTGTTTATGCTGTTGAGGGACTAAAATACAGTAAGCATCTAAATGCAAAGATGACGTGCACGTTCATTTCAGTGCCAAAGGAAATAGAGATGCAGATAATATTGATAATATCACTTTCACCAATGATTTGTTCAAGTTTCAAAGGCTAGGTAACAATCTGCTAACCAAGACTAATCAGATTTCTTTTAATAAAGACATAGTGCAAGTTGACAGAATGTGCAAAATATAAGGCAAGGCCACATTCCTGTTTGGCACTTTATTTTATAAGAGAAAAAAAACTGTAAAATCAGTTCTGTTCACAAAATGTTGTTTGTCTCATTAAAGGCCAAGGGTCATAATAAAATGACCAAGTTAACAATATTGATCAGATTCCCAGCTAACATCTTAATAAAGATAAACTTGAAAAGTTTTCTTTGCACTCAAGAATACTGCAAATGTTCTCTGATGCTGCAGCACTGGGGTGCTGGAAATAAACACAGCAAGATAGGGAGTCTGCTTTTTCTCTGTTTCGGTTTGAAACCACTCTTTTATTCATCTCAGTGCTCCTGAATCTTTCAAGTCATGACTCATGACTCGTTCTTCATCCTTAACAAGACAGTCTCCTAAAGATGGATCTGGTTCAGGTTCGAAGATGTAAAAGAAGTAAAAGAGACTTATCTCGGGACAAGGAGACCCTACAAGTTCTTGTGCCTGGTGATCTTCACGGCAGGGCAGTAGCATCTCTCTTGGGAAATCCAGCTCTGACACACTCAAAGAAAAGGGGCACCATCTAGTGCTTTTTTGGAGGAAAAGCTGCTACTGCTGGTAGGGGTGTAGCGGGGGGAGGGACACACAAGGGCAAGGAGAAGAAATGACACTCCATTTTTTTTTTTCAGAAGACAAAGAAAACCTGTTGGCCTGTTTCATCTTCCATTTTGAGGCACTGCAGTATTTAGCTCCAGGCTGTAAGTAAAAATTGTCAGCTTTCACAAGGTGAAAGGAAAGAGTCCCAACAGCTAAGATAATATATACAATTTAAAAATGGAAGGGGGGTTGGCATACAGGTATTATTCTGCTTAATAGGTATTTCTTCTGTCCATTAATGCACTTTGGCTGATAGGGAAATGTTTTCCTCATTATACATTCTCTCTTTTATTAATCTAAAGGAAACCCTTTTTAAGTTGTTTTTCTTTCATGGGAGACTATGTTGTGCTGTTAATATTCCTGGCAATGTTCTCACAAATAATCTGTCCAGATTTTATCCAACACAACAGAGATTCTATGAAAATAATTATTTGTAACACGAAATCCTTTACAGTGCAATAAGATCAAGTTAACTAGTGATGCTGCTAGGAAAGAGCTTGGGAAGTTTTATCTGATTGGCAAAACTGGATCATATCTGAGTCCAGGGGGGGGGAAAAAAAAATGCCCTTTGATAAAATGTCACAGTAATGAAGTCCAATTATCTGAATGATTTTTGAAACCTCTTTGAAAACAGCTTGGGGGTGGGAGGGTGGAATATTCCCTTTTGTTGTAATTTGGGAATTTTTTCTGAAGATTGTGAAATAGCAGCTCAGTACTGTTTAGCTTACTGTTACCATGAGTTGACAGAAGTCGTGCTAGTCAAACTAGTTACGTGCTTGGTCAAAATAACCACTGTTTCAAAGGTACATCTGCTCCTTGGGAGTGGCGGGTCAGGAATGCTTGTTATGAACTGCTGGAGCTGCTGCCTTCTGGACACCCAGAACTACCATAACCCTGCTCTGCACCAAAGCTCAGGACGGCAAAAAATCAAACATGTTGATGCCCTGATCCAAGCACCAGCAGTTGCACAGTGAAGATCAGTGCTCATTTTTGAATTTTCAGGCTGTAATTTTGGATACCCTGGGTACTCTAAGCTCTCAGTCAACTGTGTTCTGGTAAAAAGAGAGGATCAGACCCACATGCTTGACTAAATAAACAAGAAATATTTCTGCTAGAGTAGTGCTGAGCAAAGCAAATATGTGGCTTGATGAGTAATTCTCAAAGGGAAGCCTATCCCAGGAAACAAAAACAAAAATATCTTTTATGTTCATATAGAGCTTTCCTTGCACAGTTACTCATGCCTGTAATGGAGACGTTTTACAAAAGAAAAAACAGGTGTAGAGTTAAGGGATCTGACCAATGGCAGGCAAGCTGGAAGCAAAATATCAGCAAAACTGTCACATGTCCAGATCCTCAACAGGACTAGAAACAACTTGTCATGGAAACCATTCAGGACTGCTATGGCCTGCTGGTCTGACCCGAAGCTGAGGAACCGGACTTGAGACATACTTGCTCCGCAGCCCTCAGTCTTGCACATCCAAGTATGGCCTGACCCACATATATGCTGACTGCCCTTGTCTTCTAGTGAAATCAGGAACTCAGGACTGCTGCTATTTGGGCCGTGGGCTTCAGTCCCCTTATTTTAGGTACCATATTTTGAAATGTAACATTTAACCCCTCCTTGCCTCGGCTTTCGCATCTGTAAAACTCGATAGCTATGCCTACCTTGCATGGGTGTCAGGAAGATTATTTCAAGTCTCTAAAGAACTTTGAAAAGGAAAAGCAAAACAAACTGAATTTATCTATTATTTGTCATTTTCTATCCCATAAAATGGAAGTCAGATGCAGCCTGGGCTGTGAGCTATAACAAAATGTTCACCTAAGCCTTTGCTATGGCTCTGATGCCAAAACAGCCAATGAATTCAGCACGGCTTCACAGGCAGAAGGCAGCTCCCTCACCTGCTGACGAGGCATCACCCTGAGCCAGTGGCAAGTTAACATCTTAAAGAACCGCAACCCTTACTAACCAATCATTTTATAATTTTTTATTATAGTCTTTATCTAAACTGTCAATACAGTTTACTGTGTATTTCCGATGATTAAAAAAAAAACTCTAACAAAATAATTCCTCGAGAGAGAGCTTACTCCACTGGGAAGAAAAAAAAAAACCCACAATAAATACCTCTCTGGAGTTTTTCTTGGTGCAGAATGTACCTCATTAGATTTCAGGCAGACACAATCTTGCCTTAACAGGTTTCAGATCTTCTAGAATTGATTAGATGAGCCTATTAGAAAAGTCTACACCAATTTCTTTCTACACTTGTGCTCGAAGAATAACAGAGGGCTTTGCCCATCATATCTCTTTTCAAAGAAGCAGCCACTTGCCTCCCATGCTGGGTACCTTCACCAACTCTTAATGTAACTTCAAGGTTTTTTTTTGTCTGAAGCTTTCTCTCCATTTTTCTCCACTCTTCGCAGTCTCACTTTCCTGAATGCTACAGTTCAGTGAAACCCTCTGGTAATGACAGCACTGGAGTGATAATGTACTTTCCCGATTTCCCGTTAATAGTAGCACTTGATCCAGCAACGGGTGCCAGCTCAGTGGCAGAAGGATGCTTTAATATTTTCTAGAGGTAAAAGGACTGGTTCAATTTACAGCCCTGGCTAATTCAGCAGTTTCACTCTGTCTTGGCAGAGAAAAAAATGTTTTAGTTAAAACAAAGCAAAAAAATCCCCCTTATTTCTCTCCATTTCATGCCAAAGAAGCAAAGTACAATTGCTCTTTTCTCCCTGAGGAAACATGTGAATACTGTACAATGCAATGAAGGAGTTAAAATAACTGAGGGGAAGGAGGGGAAATGGGGAGGGGGGAAGAGGGGGGGAAAGATACAGCAGTATTAAAAACAAAGCAGTTTGTTTTTCTATTTTAATAAGAGATACATAATCACAGACCATCCAACAACACACGTATCCTTGCCGAAGAGCTGCTGATATTCTACATTAACCTTTGATAGCGAGAAGTGTATTACCCCTACTGTTTTCCACAATAAATTATGTTATATCTGGCATCCAAAGCGCTAGGAAGTGTTCAGCCAGCTGGAAGCACCAGATTGGCCCAACATCCCTAACGTTCAGATTATAAATAAAGGGTACCTCATACTGCTGCTATAACAAAAACAAGCCATGCGGAGGAAGGGCAACTTCCCCCCTGCCCACAGAAGCAAAGGGCGTCAGTTGGGGAATGGCAGAAGAGGAATTCAAGAGGGCAGGGTTTCTGCAGTGAGAGGCAGCCCCCAGCACGTCTAACCTGAGGCAAAAGCAGGCCTCCAGGCAGAGAACTGAGACTTCTCCTCTCACATCTTTACTGACGATTTGCACAGAAATAATGCCAAGAGGAAGTGTATCTGGATCTGCGCTTGCCAAACGGTGTAAGCACACAAACACAGGCTCACACATATGCGTATCTGCCCACTCTTCAGGCAGCATTGCCTGTTCTCTTCCAGTCATGAAAATAATTAGCTCAGCCACAACTTCGGTTTCAGAGGATGTGGTGAAATGTGCCACGGTGCACGCTTCTCCCACACTCTCTAATCAAAGGACATTATGGCCAGGGCACATAACGACATTAACATAAAGGATGAGGAAAACCCTCCCTGGTACGGTCTGGAAGATGAAGATATCAAATAGGAAAAAAAAAAAACGAAAAACAAAGATGGTTCCAAGACTTAAAACCCAGTGATTGAAAAGAGCTGTAAATGGTCCTTTCAAACAGTTTGCAGTGGGTCCAACTGTTCTCAAGGAAAGCACTTCATTAACTTGAGTGGGTGTGTAACTGAACCAGTGCTGGGAGCTGCTAAACCCACTCTACTGCTGGAAAAATTAACCTCATCTATTTATTTTAAGGGCTAGACTATGGTGGTCCCTGGTGAGGATGTAATGGGAAGTCGGACACAAGGAACTGTTCTCCTCACCACTCCTTTTCAGTAGGGGCTGGCCACAGCTGCAGTCCCTGGTGCTCTCCTGAGGGCGAGAATTAGCCCCAAATTGGTATATTCCATCTTCATTACTCCAACTATTACCTAAACAAGGCTATATGCTTACTTACTTAAGCTAAAGAATGGAAAAAAGGAACTAAAATTAAGGTTAATAGAACTGGATAGAGTAATCCCCATTTACTTTGCCCTCACCACAGATGCTTTCCCCTTTTGCCTTCAGTAGATGTTTTCCTTCAAAGCAGTACTTCTTTTCTCTCTTCTTTCTGCTCCCTTTTTTATTTTTCTTTATCTCGTGCCCTCTTCCCTCCCATTGCTGTGGCTGTTTAACTTCCCCTGAGTGTACTCTGGGTGCAGTTTGAGACTTGCAAAGGAAGATGCAGGAGGGCGTACACTCTGGTGTGTAACACTGTGGGCAAGGGCTCTGAGGAATTACACTAACAAAATATATGAAATTATCAGTGTCTTGTCATGGATCTCACGAACAAAAGAAACTTGAAATCTGACAAAGAAACACTGCTTAGCCTATCCTTCAGTTGGGCCATCCCATATTCTTTAAAATTTCATTTAATTCCCCATTAGGCAACTGAGGCGTTGTCTGAAATTTATCAAACCTGTTGGATTGTTCAGACCTGAGAAGGTTGCTGAGATGAAACGTATGCTGCAGAATCAATCAGGTGCCCAGATTTAATTCAGGAACATGGGTGTATTTATGTCTCCCAGGAGGCAGAGGAGAGGCTAGTCTAAATGCAGCAGTTGTGTATTTGTTAGTGCCTGTACATCCCAGGTTTAGCCCTCTGCATCTTGTAGGAGTCAATGCTTTCCACTGAAAAGGTGGTTGGTTCAGATCCAGTTGTTGGACTCAGTTCTTTCCTGTTATTTTTCTTTGGTTTTAAGAAATGATGCTCCATCCCAGAGAAGGGGCATAGGTTTATCCACTCTTTCTCTAAGACTCATTATACCAGTATGAGATTTTTGGAAGAAAAAGAGAAAGGTCTGAAGAGAAAGAGTGAACTGCAGCACTGCTTCCATGCTCTGTTTTCTCTGTCAGAGACAACACACTGCACAGCTTGTTTAAAGATTCTGGATAGTGTAGTCCCAGCAGACATTTCCTGTACTAAAATGTATTCTCATTAGAGTCACCAAAAGGGAGTACTCAAAACATTACTTATCTGCACATAATCACTATATCACGCCATGTATCCTTTATTTTAATTCCTACTTGCTTGCTAATTACCCACCACGCTGAAGGTCTCACAACTGCTCTCCTTTCAGCAGCTTTGTTTGCAAAGTGTCTGGCAATAATCTCCCAGCAGTGCATTATCATGCCCTTTTCATCACACTATTTAATCAATAGGGTAATGACCTCATATAAGCTAGTTCCAGGACCCAGCCATGCCATGCTAAATAAATGAAACAAACAAAACTGTGGGCTATGTGCCGTCTGATTTACAAATCTGGACACCAATAATTTCTGCAGTAAAATCTATTATAATATATAGAAATTGGAAATTCTTCACATCTCTTGCCAGAAAAAAAAAAAGATTCTGCAGTACTATGAGGATATGACTGGTTTCTTTAAGCAGACATAATTGTAAAACATGTGTGTTCTTGGTCAAACGTTTATAGGAAGATTTATCCTGATAACACTGGAAACAACACTTTCCCCCAGTACATCACGTCATCGCTTGGAAGCGATGGAATGGTGACCATCACAGCTAATGGGATGAAATCTCAGGCAGCACCAAAAAGTAGGGGTTGGAACCTACTTTTCAAAAGCATTTTTGTTCCAGTGAGCAGAAGGAAAGCAGCTTCTCTCCATTTCCTGAGCTGTAAACTTACAAAGTGTGGTTCGCTTTGATTTTGCATCCCACGGTTGGATTATACTCTGTCTAATAAAGCACATATGAGATGTGTTCAGTAATGTGAGAACTCTGGAGCATATGTAGCATCGCTCTAGTGTGGCAATTCTCTCATCCAGGGGAACGGGGGTGATAAACTGGGGCTGTCTGCTCCTCCTAGCCATTAGTTTTTATAATGCCAGTAGGAATCACATTTTAGAAAGATCTTCATCTTTGCATCCTTCTTTTTTTGTTTGGTTGGTTGGGTGTTTGGGTTTTTTTTTGCAACTAGATAATGAAAAGGGAGAAACATAACTGCCCAGCTGGCACAGAATGACTGCATAACCCGTGCTTCCTTAGGAGAGCCAGGGCAAAATCCCCATAACAGCACAGAAGGATCAGCCCATGCAAATAGGATGGTTGGGATAGGAAAGTTTTCTTCATAAGTGTGGAAGGGTAATTCAGTGACAACTAAAAGCACAGGTAGGCACAAAGAGGAGTATAAACCACAGTGTTGTGTTACCATGGCAGTCTCACCGTGCACCGCTTTCACATGAACTGAGATGTCCTCAGAAGCATCGTGAGAGAAAAATAATGGTTCTTAATCTTGTTTTATCTCAAATATTAACTGAAGCCAACCTATTTCGACTGAGTTACCTTGAGACAAAACCTTTACTGGAAATTTCTCACTGAAGCCACTTAAATTTTTTTGGCACTTTCCTTTTAGGTGTGTTATGAAAATGACAATGTGCCAGTCATCCAAGCTGTCAGCACCAGCCAAAATCTGTTCTGAGGCAGAGCAATTTACACTTGGATGAACACCTCCCAAGAAGTAATCACATAAATACCTTCACATTGTGATGCAACTCATGGCTGGATAGGTAGCTCCTATAATGAGCGTGCCATCGTCCCAAAGACATGAAATGGCTTCAGTGCAAATGTTCTGTTAAGCTGATGAAGAAGCTGTTGTAGTGCTAACTATGCAGCATGCCTGTGAAGCACTTGCTGTGTTACAAGACATCAGTTCTGGAATATAAATCTGCATTTTGCAAAATATTGTCTAAAAATGACCTGAATAACACTAGTTTGGCAAAGAAAGAACCTGAAAACATCAACATTCCCAGCCTCTTAATGAATGAATCCATTTGCCTATCTGGTGATCTGGCCATTGTGAAACTATGATGCTTACATTTGACTGATGCAGATGCAGAAATAGTGGAGAACATTGCAAAAATAAATGAGAAGACTAAATAAGCAGAAGAAAGAAAACACCTCATATCTCCAAGGGAGATGAGCTACATGCAGCATAGGCAGTCACACTAGGTGTTAACTGCTTCCCTAATATTTACTGGGAAACTCAAGAGTTACACACTGTAAAATATCACCATTAGGTAACATCAATCTTCCTTTCCACCCAAAATCTGTCCTTGGATTACCCAGGAAGAAGGACATGTCATTGACTTATATCTCTAATCCACCTTAAATGAAAATAAATGATTCCTTCTTACATGACACTGCAGCCACAATTTTTTAGGTACAAGAAACTCATATGC
Organism: Centrocercus urophasianus; assembly: GCF_019232065.1. Lineage (NCBI taxonomy): Eukaryota > Metazoa > Chordata > Aves > Galliformes > Phasianidae > Centrocercus > Centrocercus urophasianus. Next base: position 96,804,538 of record NW_024884142.1, read on the forward strand.
ACCTCCTGAAACAAGTCACTTCTAAAATGGCAACATCTCTCCAACAGTGGAGTGGATGTGCTGGCATGAACTATGACACCTACTGTCTTTCAGGTCAAAATCAAGCAGAAGGATCAAGCTGAGCAGGACAGTTTTGACTTGCCTTTACAGTTCACCACTTTGGTACCAGTTAGCTTATTGTGATGAAACTTGAAGTGCTACCAGTGGGTTCTGAGTCACCTGGTGACCTAAATAACTCAGATGGAGTTTCAAGCTTTTGGGCAGTTTCCTTGGTTCAGAAGGACTCCATTGTGTACATTTTCTCCTATGGAATTTTTATGAGTTGCTGGCAGAAATCCTTACTCCAGAGCATCTTCCTCGTGCAAAAGATATTACATTGGGAAAAGAAAAAAAAAAGTTGGAAAGTTTGCTATCCTTGCACTTCCTATGTGCAAGAAGTGTTATTGCTTTCCCTTCAACCCTGGAAGTCTCTCTGCATGCTGAAGTCAATGGGAGACTATGGTCTCTCTGTTTACTTTCAGATGTATTTCTTTTACAGAGGAAAAAAAAGAAGAACCAAAAATGAGGCAACTTTTCTTCAGACATTTAAAAGTGTTCTGAAACATGTGAGTTTAGAAAATAGAGACACAATACATTTACAAGAATTTTCATTCAAAGTGCTGAAAGAAAAAGGCACAATACCCACCCATCACTGCAAAGACAGCAAATGGGCCATATGGGTTGTACGGTAAAGCCTTCTGAGTTGTAAGATAAGGCTCTAAGTCATCCTCAGATCTATCCCTGACTGATCCAGGAGAGCTGAAGCACTTCACAGAAAAGCTCACCTGATTTAGATAGGATGGAAACAAATGAACAAAATGTCCAAGACATCACTGCAATACATTTTTCACTATTTGGATGTATGTCAATATTAAAGTGGAAAAAGTAGGAATTTGATAGAAAGACCTGATAGAAAAGCAAAAGAGGCATATAAGTGATAACTAACCTGATAAAGAACTAAAAGGGATAATACAATTAGAGCTGATCCATATGGGTTTCTGGAAAATAGATCTTGTCAAGCTAACTTGATATCGTATTTTGATGTGATTACAAACAGGACTGCTGAAGGCAACCATCCTGATGGATGCCTGTATGAGAACTGGCTCTGTAACACACCAAAAAACTAAAAAGCATAGGAGACAAGAAATCTGTATGTTCCCATTACAGCCTGTGGAGACAAAATGGCATTTTTGGAAAGCGATTTATGACTCTTTGGTCAAGTTCACTATGTCTTCCTGTAAAGGTCTCCATCTCTCTCCATTTCCTGTTAAGCACCTAGAAAGCTACCAGCGACTAGCAGCTAATTTTTGGGTTGCTAGAATTTGATGCAATGAATCAGAATGGCTTCTTAAACTACCTACCCACCACACTGCAGATGTACATAACCCACCACTGTATGACTGGGTAAGTCACTAGTACCATAATTGGTTACTGGCTGATGGACTATTTCTTCTTTTTTTGTTAAAAAAAAACCAACAATCATTTTCACAATATTTACAGTGAAAATGGAAAATGGTAAATGATGAAAAAGACAGCTTGGTTAGCTAAGTGCAACCAAATGCTACGCGCTTCAGGACAGTCTGCAGAAGGCCGAGGATCTAGGAACTGCAATAATGAGACAGATTTAATGATGGAAGACTACTCCAGGAGAAAGAGATCCTACAGGGAAGTGGAGGATTGGAGAAAAGCCATAGCAAGTAACCAGATTACTATGAATTTCTAGTGTGGTGCAATAACAAAAGCTACATTGTTTGTACATCGCCAGACGTACAAATAACAAAGACAAATACAGAAGTTACGTTATCTTATTTGCCAAAAGTGAAACAACTAGTAGTTTGATTGAGCTCACAGCATTGTTTTAAGAAATATTGTGAAAAAATCCACAGATTCTGAGGAAGCCAGGAGAACATTTACAGTATTAGGAAACACGTCTTATTGCAAGAGACTCAAGGCACAAAATCAATTAACTTATCAAAGATAAAGTTAAAGAATGATTTGATCACAGTCTACAAGTGCTTACCACGGGGAACAAGAAAATGATCATAGAGGGCTCTTCAAACTAGCAGGCAAAAGTAGAATCCAAGGGCTAGAAGTTACAGCAAATTCAGTCTAAAATGGAGGCATGAATTTAACGCAGGCAGGGAATAACTTGACATTACTTGCCAAGAACTGTGATTTATCTACCAGCATTGAAAAATATATTTTAATCAACAGCTGGCCTTGTTAAGTGTACACTTCTATTTGTAAGCTTATTACTATATTCATCCCGTGAATCTCAGAAGATTTTTGTGGAGAAAAAGAATGAATGTTTTAGGTTGGGAAGCGTTCACTATGGCTCCGTACACAGCCAAGAGATTGCATTTCCATCTGATCACCAAGTCTCAGACCATCTCCTGTGAAGCTTGCCTAACTAATGCACCTTCCTACTACTCCACACTATGCAAATTTTTTGATTAATGAGCACTAACTCAAAGTAGATTGCTCTAAAATTACTAAGCAGGAAGAAATCATAATTTGCAATTATCCCTCACAGAAATACTTCAATACAATACTTTAGAGTCATTTTAGGTGTACTATTGTTTTCCAAATGTAAAGGTAAAACACAAATCACAATATGGTAAAGATCTCTTAGTAGGCAATTAAAAATTAATCAGCTAATTAGATCAAATGAACGAGAAAATAAGTCTCAGGAAGACATCCATTCTAATTAACATAATATTAACCTACAAAAGACTTGTTCATACAAAAAAAAAGAGATCATCTTTATTTCAAATACCAAACCAATCAATAAAAGGAAACAAACAGTTATTTCTTACCTTGTTACCCCCATGACCAAAGCCAAAAGGAAATGACAGTAATAGTGAGTCAACTGCCTGTGCAACTGTATTCATTTCTTATTTCTAATCTTGTTAACTATTTGAATCCACAATTTGAACGATCTTGTATTCAATTTATGGAGATTCTACCTATATTTTGCCTCTTCTGTGCTTGCTGTGTCTCTTAAGAATCTCGCAGGTACTTAAAACTGATGAGACCCAAACTCCCACCCAGATTTCTCCTCAGCTAGGTGATTCCTAACTAAAGCACAGGACTTTACTGTAGAGATGGAGGATCTTAAAATAAGAAGAAAGTGGAGAGATTCTTAAGTCTATGTCAGGGATGATAACATATACTCTCAAAGAAGGAAATAACATTATAGGACACCTTATTGAATAAACCTGACTGGTTAAGCGGAAAGGCTCAGGCAATCAGACAAGGAATTGGGCATGGTTGAACCTAATTAGATAAGATTGCATAGATTAGAAATATCTGCAATTAAAGGACAGTTCCTAAAATATTATTTCAAATGTCAGATTACTCCAGCCATAATCGACCATCTTAACCTTCAGTTGAGAGCCACAGGACAAGTGCCACAGACTTGGAGCTCTTTGGGGAGCTTGCAGCTGGAGAGGACCTTGCCTCCCAGGCACTGCAGTGTGGCAGCTGTGTGGAGGGCTCCTAGCAGAGCACACTAGTTCTACATTCTGCATCTCCTTACAGATATCCCATAAATTACCCAGGTTCAGCCCGGTGACCAAGCTAACACAGCTCCCCTGCCCATCTTGGGACAAGGGTGCAGTTTGAGACTAATCCAGAACTTTCTAGGAGCTGCATGGAACTCACTGCACACAAGCCAGGCTGGATCAACTGCATTATTTACTTCTGCAGATAAATAAATAAAAATCTTGGAGGATGTAATGGTTTAGAAGCAGGTTGTGCAAACCAATTCCACAATGAATGTATTTCACTTTGATCACCCCTTCCAGCCCATAACAGAATTGAGGCAGTATTTTGTTTTGCAGAAATTAGTACCTTCAAGACCTGCAGTGGATTTATTATTTCTGCTAGAGCTTGCACTTTCTTTCTGATCCACTGCTGTAAAATCCAGAGGGACAGAACAGCGCAGAAAATTACTGCGAAGATGTAGTGTGACATAGGAAGAGTCAGACGCGTTATGTGTGAACAATATGACAAAAGGCAAAGCCATCTGAAAATAAATGAAAAAATTAATAATCAAAAAGGGTGTCTAATTCTTATCTGGGCATTTGTTTGCTCACTCTATGAATTAGGACCATCAGGCCATAGCGTGTAAAGCTGGAAGGGATCCTGGGCCCAGAATTGTCCTGCTTGAGGAAATGACCATTTCGGGAAAAGAAATGGGGCCACCCATCTCTGTGGTCACCACAGAGCAAGTTGGAAACGTAACTTTGTTATGCTTCCCTCTTGAAACCAGAGTCCCCAGCACAAGAAGGATGCAGAGCTGCTGGAGCAGAGTGCACAGGAGGGCAATGAAGCTGATCAGAGGGCTGGAAAACCTCTCTAACGAAGAAATGCTGATGGAGGTAGCCTTGTTTAGGCTAAAGAAGGCTCTGGGGTGACCTCATGGTGGCCTTCCAGTACTTGAGGGGAGCTTACAAGCATAAGGTAGACTGACTTTTTGCATGGTCTGATGGTGATGGGACAAGGGAGAATGGCTTTAAAGAAAAATAGGAGATTTAGGTTAGATGTTAGGAAGCAATTCTTTACTCATAGGGCAGTGAGGCCCTGGCACTGCTGCCCAGAGCTGTGGGTGCCCCAACCCCGGAGGTGCCCAAGGCCAGGTTGGATTGGGCCCTGGGCAGCCTGAGCTGGTGGGAACAGCCAGCCCATGGTATGGGGTTGGTGCTGGATGGGCTTTAAGCCATTAAACCTAAGATATTCTATGATTCCATGATACTAAAGCTCCACAACTTGAAGCCAAACCTTCATATCCACCCCAAGGTTGGTGTTGTCAGAAAAAAAACAATAATGGCAGTTAGCTCACACAGCACAGCAGTTCCACAGCGCAGGCGTTGGGTGCTGGTCAGAGGCTGTGAATCCTTTCAGAGGTGACAAGATTGCTGCTAAGAGAGAATGACTTCCAGTCACCCCAACATTAAAAACAGCAGCAGTATACACTGCATAAGAGTCCTACATACACATGGACCAGAGAGAACTTCGTTGTTATGCATTTTCATGTAAACTGCGGCTTACACTTAATAAGATACAGGCTCAAAGGATAATGTAAAGGATTTATGAAACAAAAGCCTGGAAAAAAACGAAAGAAAAAAAGCACTTTGGTAACAGAGTAACATTAACTGCTCTATAAAGCTATGAACACTTGACATAAAATTATCCAGAAACTGCTGAGTCTGTTGGAGAAAAACAGAGAATGACTGTACTTGGAGAATTTCATAGTAGTTTGATCACTGATTCCTCAGTAAGCTGTTTAGGACTGCAGGCTAAACATTCTCCTGGAACAGATGTATCAATCAAAAGCTAAGCCTACTTCAAATAAGTAAGCACTGTCTATTTTCTTCTCCAGAATGCTTGATCAAAAAGCTGTCTTCTCTGGCCATTGATTGCTTTGTGTTTGGAAGCTGCCTGAATACTTCACTGATTTTAGCAGGTCTAGATCTTCAAAGACGGGTCAGTTTTTGTCAGTGATGAAAGAAATCATCTACAGCATATAAAGTAGATTAATGTTTGTCAGGCATTTCAAACAAGGCAGAAACCTATTCTTTCCTGTTCTTTAAAGAACCTTATGACTTGTTTTCTTATAAGGAATAAAAAATTCCAGAAACTAAGAGAGCAGAACAGAAACCCTATTTCTCACTCCTTGATAGCCTGCAGTTATAGTACAACAGGATCAACAGATTAGAAAATGAAGAAGGAAAATGTTGCTGCAGTAATTTTTATGAGTAGTTTTTGATCTTGCCCTCATGATGATTGCCTTCACATATAAACAATGAGATAGCAGAGGACACATCTCAGCTGAGAGATCACCCAAGAGAACGTCCTCACTGTACAGTGAACAGGCACGAATGAAAAACAGTAAAAGGTTCTACAAGCTTGGCAGCAGGACCAGGTGCAGCAAACAGGTGAGCAGATGGGACGTGGCAGCTTCAGCTCCTCCTGGTTGTTCTCTGGTGCAAGCCCACCCACTGCAAGCCAGCACCAGGTTGAGACGCCTGGGTTACCCATAAGTTCCAGGGGGAGCAGCCAATGAGGTGCCTCCAGGCAGCAGGGTACTGAAGCTACCTTGCCCAGCTAAGATTGAAAGCAGGAGTTCTACAAACAGTGGTGTCTGCAGTCTTGCACGGCTAAGAAGCAGGCCCTCGATGTATTTCACTCTGAGCACCAGAGAAGAGCTGTAGAATTAAGCCTACATTACAACAAATACCTAAGCTGAGGCCCTCCCAGTGGCTATCACCAGCTTTCTGTAAGGGGCATGTACCTCTGGGACTCCTGACAGACCTCTGCAGCTTGTAGCCTGTTCACTGCCTGACCTAATTCTTCAAAATGGCTGGCCCATTTTGGCTGACAATTTACTTTAAATGCCCAGACACCAAGCAATGGAAAATTTCCTTTAAATGCCAGTTAATGAGCAATGGAAAATGTCATCACGATGAAATTATGCAGGTACTTAAGTACTCTGCTGGATCAGGCCTTTGTGAGCTACATTATGCTCTCACATTTGACTAGATTTCCTGAGTGTGATAAATAAAATCAGACGAACCTCTATGATAAAAGAAGAAAAAAGGAGATACATGTATAAATTTTAAAGCTCCTTTGGTTCTTGGTTGGCATGGAGGAAAGAGGAAAAGAATGCAAAATCATAAACTAGGCTATGCTTGTGTAAATTACTCTGACATTTAATAACTCTCTACTAAAAATTCTCAAGCAAGGCTACTTCAGATATTTTTAAGGTCATGTATCATTTACTGTCTAGGTCAATTTATGCATCAGCAAAAAGGGCTGCAAACCCTTCTGGACAGCACTTTAAAAATAAAGGTATGTGTAACTGCTTGGGCCATATTTTCCTCCCCAGTTTCTGCTCTCTGAACATTTCACCTTGGAAAATTAAAGTAATAAGTGAAGTCAGTATGATATTTCAAGGCAAGCCAAGGACAAGCTTTATAACCGTGCTATCAAAATGCTATTAATAAAAGCAAAAATACACGCACGATGCCTGTGTTCCCCCATGGATGGAAAAAATTATTGTCCATTAAGTTAACATTTCAGATACCCTCTCAGTTTTTCCTAAGGTCCCAAAGAAGGCAACAGAACACATATCTCTTTCAGTGAACTTGTATAAAGTATCTGCTGTCATGTAGTGCTCTATTTTAGTAAACACTCCAAGGCTTCTTAAGAGAATATATGGATGAGTAAGATTTCTGGAGGGAAAAAAGGGGTGGAAAATTGTAGCTAGAATTTTTTTATTTTCACTAGGAGTTTTATACCAATGCTTTAGTTTATTTTTCTTTGGGTTCAGAGAGCTGTGTTTATTCGTATGTCTCACCTTAACCCTTTGACTTCTCTTCACCACAGCACACAACAGCTCCATGCTTATTCCTAGGACAACCACAGAATGGCTTAGGGTGGAAGGGGCCTTAAAGCCCACCCAGTTCCAACCTCTTTACTATATGCTGGCTGCCCCCCACCAGCTCGGGCTGCCCAGGGCCCATCCAACTTGGCCTTGGGCACCTGCAGGGATGGGGCACCACAGCTCTGGGCAGCACTGCCAGGGCCTCACTGCCCTTCTCAGTAAAAAAAAATTCCACCAAACATCTAATTTAGATCTCCTCTATTCTAGTTTAAAACCATTCCCCCTTGTCCAATCACTAACAGCTCATGTAAAAAGCTGGTCTTCCACCTGTTAATAATCTCCCCTCAAATACTGGAAGGCTGCAATGAGGTCTCCCTGGAGCCTTTTATTCTCCAGACTGAGTAAGCCCAGAACACATGCTGCACCAAGAACTGTTATCTACTTCTTACAGATGGGAAGCCAGATACAGTAGGCATAAAGCAGTGCTGCACAGGAGCATCCAAAGCAGCTCTGAATGAGCAACACTGCCTGGGAGATTTCAGGCACATAAGTCACCTCATTCAATTCCCCTCTGCTCATCTCCCAGCATCCCTGAACAATACTCTTGCAGAAACACAAGGCTCAGAGCAGTCTGTACCGTGCAAGGAAGTGTGGCCAGAGGCTCAGGATCTCAGGACCACTGAAATTTGTTGAAGATGTCTGCAGAACTGCAGATCATGTAGAGTCATGCTATAAACTCAGACATGTTTCCCTTTGGTAGACATTTGCTTTTGCATTTTGTTTTTGAACACAACCAAAGAAACAGACGGATTCTGACAGGTTTAGAAAGCCCATGGTTTTCCTTGCTGCTTGCCTTGCCAGAAGTCTAACTGCAGAAACAGAGGAGAGACTTGACCTATTTATCCAATTTCCTTAGGTACACCATACAGGCAGATTCTCAGCTACATAATCTCTAACTGTTCCTTCCACAGGAGAAAACATTTGATATTTAAAATACCATGTAATTGTATTGAGTCCCAAGTTTGTACCCAACTTTTTAAAGCAAACTGCCCAAGGAACAGATGGCTCAGGAAGCTTTAGTTGTCACCTGGTCTCAAGTGCTCCAATTGCACATATACACACACACGGCAATATAAACTGAGGTAGAAGTAAAGGACCAGATAGTTCACTTCGAAAATGTCACAAGGTATTTCAAAAAAGAAAAAGACACTATTTGCCAAATTGAATTACTCATGATACCTTCTGTTTTATGACAAATATTTTCATTGAAATCACTGTAATTATTTTGCCTTTTTCTTCAGTTCTAGCAAACGTGAAAGATGAAGTATAAGAAACAGTCATTTTTCTCTGCTAGTTACATTAACTCAAAGAATACCACACTTTGTAAAACCTCACACTACATATTCTTCCCATCACAGAAAAAAAATGCTCACTTTAAAGCTCTGTGCTCAAAGGATTTTAGAGAGAAGCATTTTTTCACTCATACCTACAGTATTATAATTACAGTGATCAGTATTTCTTGGGGAATTTCTCAGATCTTCCACGTTTGTTTCATTCCTTTTCAAAACTTCCTTCATAAAACACAATGAAAAGTTCTCAGGCAGTTGACAGAACTAAGAACGGAAATAACTTTATTATTCATTCCCTCTCCTCCATTATTTATCCTTCTTGAGGTGAAAGTAGGACTCACAACAGCAGCACCAGGAGTTTGCTGCGAGTCCCTGGAACGCAGCCTGCTCACAATTAGCCACTGATCCAGCTGCTCGTACCACAACAAGGGAGTGTAAACTCCCTCCTCCTTGAGGCTACAGCTCCGCAGAGAAACCCTTCAACATCACAAACTTCCACCATTAAGTTTCTCAACTGAATAAACAGCATCAGCTCCGAGCTAAATTCTTAAGCTGCAACAAAATAAATACCCACTAAGAAAGCAGCTTTTTTTGGCATCACATACCTGTTGAACTTTTCTGTATGGTGCAGATTTTGGTTTTGGCCTCTTCTCAGTATCCATCTTCCCTGGAAACAACAGGGCAAGTAATTTAAGGTGCACCATTCTGGTATATGTGATAGGCAAGCCATCTTTGTACAAGTGTTGTACATCACAGGTTTTAATTATTACATTGACAAACAGTGGTGAAATATGCTATGCAGACCATTATCATACTTCACACTAATGCAAGGTGTAACACCCATGCTGGTGTTAGTACAAGGCAGTACTCACATTCACATCCAGCAATGGATTTTGAAGCCTGATTCTACATCTATTTTTTCAGCCTGGTCTCTGATCTGCATTTGGTGGGTACGACACCAGTGATTACTCCGAAGTCACAACTTTCTGCGATTGACTGCGATAGTTTAGCTCCATGTGTAACAGTTCCTCTGTTTAATGCACGCTACTTAATTTTTTCCTTGTTAGAAAGTCTTCCATTGGCATTAATTATGTCCACAAGGACAGAGAAGTAAAAAAGCATATTGCTTGCCTGAGGCCTCGTGTAGAAAGAGGTTTCCCAATGCAGGGAATCAGTCTTTTGTGGCTTTAAAATTCCTCATACCTGATCCCAAACCGAAACCCCCTGCTCACAGCTTATAAATGAAGTGTGAGCCCAAAGTGCTCCAAACTGATTAAACAAAAAGCAGGCAGGCAAGCAATTCACAAGCAGGTCCGTCCTTGACCTATCTGCTTGGTGGATGTTTATGCATTTACACTCAGTGGGCTGCAGAGGAAATACCCACCTTATGACGTAACACCTACACGTGCTTGCACTTTTAAATAACGATGTAATATCACAGCCCCTCAGGAACCTCACGTCCGTCCCTTACCTACCAAATTTGGCTTCTGGCAGCCTCTGTTTGCCAGCCCCAGCTCCCACGCAGGGCTGGAACCGCTTATTCCTGCCTGATTTTTGTTTTTCCCTCTCTGAGGGCGCTCCCTGCACACCCTGAGGACCTCAGCACAGAGCTGGAACGCACGAGAGAGGCTGGCAAGAGCCAGCGCGAGGCACGAGCCGCCGCCGAGCAGAGAGTGGGCGCGGGACCCAGCTGAACGCGAGGGCACGGCTTCCCGCCCACACGGGCTGCAGGGCGGCCGCGCGCGCGGCGCGAGCACGTTGCAAAGTTCTCTGCCGCGTCCGTCGGTCCGCCCTCGCGCCGCAGGACCAATGGTGGCCCGGCGCGGTGCGGCGGCGACCAATCGGCTCTGTCCCGGCGGGCTGCCCGGCAAAATGGCGGCGCCGGTGGCGGCTCGGTGGATGCCGCGCCGCCGTAACGCTCGCCATGCCTGGTAGCCGGCGGAGGGAGCCCTGCCCCAGGCTCACCGCCCTGCGGGGGCGGAGCGGCGGCGAGGACGGGCTCGGCCGGCGACGGCGGCCGGCGGAGCGTCCCACGGAGGAAGAGGCGGCGGCGGCCGGCGGAGGCGAGGAGGGCGGCGCGGGCCGCGGCCTGCCCGCCAGGGAGGCGCCCCGGCCGTCGCCGTCGCGGGAGGCGGCGGTGCGCGGCGCGGCAGGTACGGCGGGAGCGGCCTCGGCTCTGCCCGCCCGTCTGCGCGGCGAGCAGCTCCCCGCGGAGGGCAGGGCCTGGGAGGAGAGGAGCCGCGACGTAGAGCAGCTTGCAGGGTGCATCTGGCGTAAGGATGGCGTCTTCTAGAAGTTGTGCAGGCGGTTCCGTGTGAAGAGCAGGCTGAGGCAGCTGGGAGCTTGTTGTGCGCAGCTGTGTCCTTGTTGTTATCAGCCCCACCTGGAGAGGCACAGAGAAGTGTGGATGGTGCACCTGCAGGGAGTTGTGACCCAGAGCCTTTCAGGGGCCTGTGGGTGTTTTGACCCAGACCAGTGTTATACGATCTTTTACTGTGTAAGACACAGAGTGAGGCAGGACACAAAACATAGCTCTACATAGCATTTCATTAACACACAGTACTCCTTCGGGTAAGAAGATAGGCAGTCCTCATATTTAGTGTTAGATGCTGGGCATCCAGCTGTCAGCATCCTGTCATCTGTATGTGATATCACCATCTTGTCCTGCATTAACTGCAGTGGAAAGAACCCATCCTGTAAGTAAAGAACCTCGATGACTGTGAGCTTTGTTTGATTCTTCCTTAAGTGCACCCTCAGTAAGGTTGCAGATGACACCAAGTTGACTGGAAGTGTCGATCTGCCTGGGGGTAGCGAGGCCCTACAGAGGGATCTGGACAGGCTGGAGAGCTAGGCCAATGGGATGAGGTTCAACAAGGCCAAATGCCAGGTCCTGCACTTTGGCCACAACAATCCCAGGCAACCCTACATACCAGGCTTGGGGCAGAACGGCTGGAAGACTGTAGGGGAAATGGACCTGGGGGTATTGATTGATGCTTGGCTGAACATGAGCCAGCAGTGTGGCCAAGAAGGCCAGTGGCATTCTGACTTGTATCAGAAACAGCATTGCCAGCAGGAACAGGGAAGTGATTGTCTCCCGGTACTCAGCTCTGGTGAGGCTGCACCTCGAGTACTGTGTCCAGTTTTGGGCCCCTCACTGCAAGAAAGACATTGAGGCCCTGGAGCATGTTCAAAGAAGGGCAACAAAGCTGGTGAGGGGTCTGGAACACAGGCCATATGAGGAGCAGCTGAAGGAGCTGGGAATGTTCAGCCTGGAGAAGAGGAGGCTCAGGGGAGACCTCATTGCTCTCTGTAACTACCTGAAGGGAGGTTGTAGTGAGCTGGGGGTTGACCTCTTCTCTTGTACCATTAGTGATAGGACCAGAGGGAATGGCTTCAAGCTGCACCAGGGGAGATTTAGGCTGGACATTAGGAAATACTACTTTTCTGAAAGAGTGGTCAGGCACTGGAATGGGCTGCACAGGGAGGTGGTGGATTCACCAATCCTGAAGGTGTTCAAGGAACGTTTGGATTTTGTATTGAGGGACATGGTTTAGTGAGAGCTATTGATGATGGGTGGATGGTTGGACTGGATGATCCTGTGGGTCTTTTCCAACCTTAGTGATTCCATGATTCTGTGAAAGCATCTCCATTGTGCCTCGCCCTGGGTCTGTTCGATTCTGAGTTTCTTCACCTGTGTGTTTGTTATCGTTTAATAAGGATCACGTTTCTGTTTACACAGAGCCATGTTTACATAAAACTCCAAAGAGATCACTGAGTAGGAAATCCAGAATACCCACCTTCAGCTCACCAGTTAATGACACTGATATACAGCAAGAAATCTTTTGGGATCCTCATTCACCAATTGCACGTGGAATAGGTAATATTAACAAAATTCAGGGTGCCTATCAAGGGAATGCAATTGCAATGTTTTAGAAGAAGGGAAAAGACTCTTCAGCAGGGTCTCTTGTGACAGAACAAGGGGAAATAGTTTCAAACTAACAGATGGGAGATTTAGATTGGACATAAGGAAGAAGGTTTTTACAGTAAGGGTGGTGAGGCACTGACACACATTGCTCAGAGATGTCATGGATGCCCCATCCCTGGAGACATTCAAGCTAAGGCTGAATGGAACTCTGAGCACCTGATAGTCCTGTAGGTTTCCCTATTCATTGGAGGGGAGTTGGACTACGTGGCCTTTAAAGATCCCTTCCAGGTCAAATGATTCTGTGATAAAAGTTCAAATTTATTGGAAAAATGCCCCTTCTTGTATCGTGACAGCACCTGGTGAGTCCAGAGGTGTTTGGTTTGATTTTACTTTTATTAAAATCCCCCAGATTGCTCAGTATAGTGTTATATGAACTTCGGACTTCATCAAGTGTAATTTGAGCTATAATGAACTTTATAAATTGTAAAGTTTTGCCATTTTTTAAGTTTTTTTTTTTATTATTATTATTTTCTTAGGCAAAGGAAAAACCAAACAGCTTACCAGTAGATGTGCAGTAGAAATTTCAGAAATTGTTAATAGGATTGCTCCTCAGGTAATTGTTACTTTCTAAAACAATGCTCTGTATATGCAGTACTGAAACAGAACAGTGCTTTTACTGAAGGCTCCCTTTTAGTTACAGTAGTCTAACATACATGGCAAGAAGCAAGTGTGCAGATAACTAGAAACATGTTTATAAAACTGGCTTGAATTATAATCATAAGCTCAACATTTGACTCTTAAAAAAACAAGATGTATGAAGAAAGTGGACTAGTTGCAGCTGCATTTAGGAAGTTCTACTTGCAGAACTCAGCTTATTGCCCCTGATCTTAGAAGATTTATTGTGGTTTACATATCCTTAATCACTTGTGCATTAAAAGGTATAGTTTCTTCACATACTGGATTTACTTGGCAACATCTGACTCGGAGATCCAAGAGAGGCTGCTCAATGCTATAAACGCAGTAAAGCTGCACCATTATTCTAAGTAATTTGTGTTTTTTACCCCAAGGTCCACGCTCTTGACGTCTCTTTCTGGCTGTCAAACTGACATCCACAGCCTGCAAAATGAAAAGAAGATAGTCTTTTAATAGGAGTCTATTGTTTGCATTGTACTAGATGGAAGAAGAGAACTTGTCATTCCCAGTACAGTCTGTAGAACGTGGCTTGCCAAAAATGCCTATTTATTTGACAGAGCCATTTAAATGTATTTGCTATTTTGAATATTTGTGAGAAAGGAGAATTAGAAAATCATTGATAAGGGATGTCATTTCCTTTTAAATGACTACAGTTCTATAATGACTATAAATAATATCATACTGGGTTTTCTAATATATATTGCTTGCGTTCTTTTTTTCTTGAAAAATGAAACATACTGAAAACTACCCTGATAGTCAGTGAAGTTCAAATTACCTTTGTTGGCTAACATGCAGTCACTCCTCACATTCAGTGTTTGGCTCTGGCCCTGTACTCACTGTACTGCTGCAGTAGTGTATCTCTTAGATTTAGGAATTCAGATCCCAGCCTGAATGTTGAAGCTGTAAAAAGAGCTCATTCCATTTCTAAACATCCTTGATTTCTGTTTAAAGGCTCCTTTCTAAGAGTTGTAATGGAAGAAGTCAGATTTTTTTTTCCATACAAAATATGATCTGTTTCAAATTCTTCGATCTGTTAATGCTGCTGTAAGTGGATAAAGATAAGGGTATCTTAAGTAGCTTCTTACTTGTGTACTAAAGTAAATAAACTAAATCACAGCTTGTAATGTGAATATTGCTGATTATTCGTAAACCTGACTGGGAAGCAAATATAGCATTAGATTTAATCACCAAACTAAAATTCAATTATTTTAATTGAAGTTTCAGCATTAAATTGATACAATTAAACTGATACAACTATCAGTTGACAGTGTTGGAGTAATCTTGCTTAGCTTGTATTGGTTTAGCTCCCATCCTTGGCTTTCAATAGATTTGATCCAATTTAATTGATTTAGTAACGTTAACTAATGCAAGGTGTGTGTCTAGTCAAATCCTTATCTGAAATCAAATTGCTAAGCATTATAAATCTAATCATCCAGGATGAAAAAGCAGCCTGTAATGAAGGCTCCCTTCTGGGGACGTGGATTGGTGAGGATGCTATTCCCTGCACACCTGGAGTAGTAAAAGTGCGAGCCAGGACAAAGTTGTGTTGTACAAGGTAAGTCAGAGTTTTGCCTTGCCCATTGTAGCTGGGTTTTCATGTAAAAAGGCTATGTGGTGTTTCAGTATGCATAGTGAGCCATGTGGTTGTGTATTAGCATACAGAAAGATTTTAACTTTGCAGTTGCTATCTTGTTAATTGGGTGGTTATCACTGGGAGTTATCTAAAGGATTGCGTGCATTGAGAGCAGCAGGATTCAGTCATACTCTCAGTAGCTGTTAAACTAGTGAATAAACAGCATATAGGGTAGCTTAGCTGAACTTAGCAAAACTTTCTCAATAGGTCTGATTCTCTTCTCTATTTTATTTTACTTTTGTGTTTTATTAATCTAGAGATCTAAAAATAAAAAGTCCTGAAGAGGAGCTCATGAAGCTGGCCAAGGAATTTGATAAAAATCTGGTAGAGCTAGATGCTGTTCATGAACAAGAGAAGCTTAGTCATGGCTTTATCCAGACCACCTCCGAGTCTTTAAATGATCACAAAGATGAATCAAAAATCAAGAACCTGAAATCGCTCCTTGATGAGGTTTCTGCAACAGGTACTGCTCTGTCTCTGAAACCAGTTGGAGAAAGCACTGGCATCCCTACAGGAGAGCCTCGTCAGTCTAGCAGTCAAAAGTCTATAGACCTTGAGGCTGAAATAGCCCTTCATGCTCTTTTTGATTGTTCTACCCAGAAGTGTAGTGGACAGTTAAGCCAAGGGCTCTCAGGTATTTCTCTAAATAACAGTTTCTGTGAAAACAAAAGTATCTTGGAGATTGACCACCTTCCTGAGCAAATTAAAAACGTGCAAAATGGCAGATCAGGTGCGTGTCGAAAAGATACCCTACGTGCACTAGGAAGTGTGAAACAGGCTTTTCAAAAAACTGATACTCACATGCTGACAAAAAAAAATTCTTCTTTGAAGACAGAATTGGTGGTCTCCAGTAAGCCTGCTGGAGTAGTTAATGATGATTTTGATGACTGGGATACAGACTTTTTGGCAGATGACTCTTTTGTGATGCAAATAACCCAAAATCCCGAGTTGATAAACATTGAAGAAGCTCCACCAATTCCTATAAATCCATCTGTGCAGGGTTCAAGTGATGCCAGCAGAACAAAGGAAAGAAGTAATTCTACTTCAGTAATTTGTTTGGAGAGCGTACACAAATCTAACAGTTTCCAGTTTTCACCTTTGAAGCATCCTAGTAAAAATGCACAAAATGTTGCAAAATCTCTTTCTTTACAAAAGCCTTATAATAAGATGGAAAACTCAAAGATGGCAAGCATGGATTCTGCTTGGAGAAGTGCCCCCAACAACGATTTTAACTGTATTCCTGTTTCAATGCAGTCTCAAGCGAAGAATGGAAATGGAACTGTTGAGCCTAAAGGTAACCTTGTTCCTCTTTGTCCTTCAAGATCTCATTCTCGTAGACCTCAGACTGAAAAACCAGGGAATGACACACACGTTGTTTTCTGTGAGTCAACCAGTGTTTCTACCAATACGAAACCTAATGTCAATACAGGTCACTTAAATCCAGCTGAAATACCAAAGAAATGTCCTCTGTCATTTGATGACTGGAATGAACCAAAATTCTCTGATGAGGTTTTAGACATGTTTTGTGAATCTGATAGTCTTTGGGATGCAAACTGCGAGGACGATGAATTATTGTATCAGGTATGTGATGATGTAGAAAAGCAGACTCAGAACCAGGATGTTAAACAAGGAAGCGAAAGAACTAAAACAATACAAGGAGCCAGTATTCAATCCAGATCAAATGCTGACAGTGGCTTTGCAGCATCTAAACCAGGACTATCTGATCACCCCTCAGCACAACAAAGAAATGCACAGCAGGATGGTCGTTCATTAGACAACTCTAGGAACTTAAGGGTTACACATGGGCTGACTGCAACAGGGCACGTAGCAAACTGTAAAAACGTACTGAATCCTCTAACAGCGACCTCTGGTACTTCAGCGAAGAGTAAATACACACTGTCAAAAAACTATCATCAAGCTGCTTCCGAAGATACTAGAAGGAGTGCTTCAGGAAAATGGCATAGGTCAAACTCTGTGCCGGCAAAAGAAACTAGTTCTGAAGCAAGCCCAGCTAATGCAATAAACATTTTGTGTAGCAAATCGTCAGAGAGCCAGCATCTTTTGTATAATACAGGAAAGATGCCAAATAACAGTTCCTGTAACAGCATGTCACTTCTGCCTTCAAAGTTTAAGTTTCGAAAGACTGACAGTTCTCAGAGAGCTCTTCATGTAGGGCCTGAAAATCCAGGGAGTCATTCTGGCATTGGAATTGCTCTTCAGGGTTTGGAAGGAAGTAAGAATCAGGTGAATGTGACCTCGCACAGCAAGCCTGAAAATACAAAACCACCTTTCAAGAGGCACCTTTCAGAGTCTTTTGCATTGCCTACATCAGGTGCGTGCCTTAGATATTGAATCACTGCTGAACTGCTTTTCTGTTGTTATTTTTTTCCTCATTGTGCACAGGAAGTTACAGGATAAGTTCATACCGTGTTTCATCTTAAAACAGATTTCAATATTTATCCATTCAGTTTAGGCAATAGTAAATGTACTAATGAGAATCTGGAAGTTGTTTTCTCCAAACTTAAAACTGTCTTGACACATTTCTTGAATTGCTGTAGTTAAGGACTTTTCTTTCCTATTTTTGTTCCGCTTCTCAGAAATCTTCATACTCCACAGCCACTCAGAACCACTAGAATCAGGTATACTCTGATGGCAGCACTCAGCACACTGTGCTCTGAGTTACTTCAAAGCATTTTGGTACGCAGTGAGTGCTGTAGTGCAAGTCAGTGCTTGAATTAGCAGTATGTATTGGGAAAAAAAATAAAAAACATTAAAAATTATTTATCTCAGCCATGATTTTAAAACCCCAGTTTATGGTGGGGCAGGGAAAAGGCAGCAAATGATACAGAATGCCAATTTCTTTTTATTGTATGCCTGGAAATTGGAACCTCGAATCATTCTGAAACCAAGGCGTGTATTGTTATTTGCTCTGTGACCAGAATTGCCAGTGAAATATTCCTTGTGTAATCAGCCCAAACACTAACGCTTCCTTTTATTTACCCTCCCAGATGGTCACTAGACCAGACCATTTTGAAGTGGTCTGCAATATTCTAAGCACTGTTATTCGCTAGAGAAATGTGGAACAAGCCAAGTTTCAGTCAGTCCTCACTTTCTCTTGACCTAATTGCTTGGTAGAGTATTTATTAGTACTAATTTTGATAAAATGGGCCTTTTGAAGTGTACTATATCAACCTCAATTGCTAGGAAGTGCTGTTATAAAAACAAAAAGTAATTCCTGGAAACCGTCAGCCAGCATTATGTAAAGAATCACTATTTTATCTTTTCTGTACCCAGCAAAGAAGTAGACAAATGGAAATAAACCATTTTGGATGGGAGGGGGGGGGGGAGTTAAATCGTCATTCTGCAGAATGCTTTAGAGAATGTATTTATGAAATAGAAAGTGCTCTCTTAGCTTAGATTTTATTTCCAGAGAAACAACAGAACTTTCCTCTATCTTAAGCTGTTTGTGAAAAGACCTTGCTGCAATGGAAGGCTGGGTATGAAGCAGTCTTTGCAAAAACTAATATATAATGGACATCTGTAAATCATCTTTTCTTAAGAATCAAATTGAGCCTTTGTTGTGTTTATCCAGTCTGGAAAACTACTTATTATGAATACATTAATTGAAAATGGGTGCATAAAAATGGTAAAATTCTTGACCTGAAGAATGATGGGAGCCTTCCTGTTGGTTCCAATGAGGTCAGGATTTTATTGTACAGGAATTTATAGTTCTGTAACACAACATATAAAATATTACGTTTAGCTATCATGTTCTTGTCTCCTTTGACAATTTTTATTGCTCCTTCTGACCTTTTTTCAACCTTTCTGGTTTTATTTGTGTGACACCTGTACTATATCTGACCCTGTGTCTATACCATCTCGATGCCCATCTCTCTAACTCACTAAATTGTAGAGCCCTTTTCATTCCAATAGCCTTAATTTTCTTAACCCACTGCCGTCTCCTGTGTTGACTCCTTGTGTCACAAGGTTCACTTGAAGGGCAGCCAACTAAAATTTCCTTGAAGCAAATGTCTGCACCCCCCCCATACCTTCATTGTGAGGTAGTAATCAGCAGCACTGCAAAGGTCATGCATCTTATCCCCCTTCTGCCCTGGGGACAGGATAGATGGGCTTGGGTGCCTGGCATGTCACAATAGTGTGCTCTTGCTATGTATCTTCACACACTGAAAACAGATGAGTTGAAATAAATATGGGAAAAAACAAAACAAACAAACAAAAAAAAAGTTGTAGGGTCCTAAATGTGTGTTTTTTATTTACAGTGTCTATGGTGGAACAGAAACACAGAAAATGTTCTCAAGAAGAAATTGAAAGAAAAAAACAAGAAGCTCTTGCACGAAGGAAATCCAGAATGCAGGCATTCTTAAAAGATGCTTCAGTTTGACTGGAGTTTCTAAGTTCTTGGGAGGGCAAAGTTGTAACGATGGAAGACATTTTAAACTGCACCCATGGTTGCTGACAGCAAGCTTTTCTTATTTCTTGATTGAAAAAAAGATCCTGATCCTGAGCCGTTACTGATATCCTGGTGGCATTTAGTCTTAATTAAAACAAACCTGTGGGAAACGTGTAGTCCCACACTGTCCTCAAAACAATGAATTTCCAGGCTTTTTGAGTTCCCATTCTGTTAGGCACTGGACTTACATGCTCTAAAAATCATGACCACATGAAAAAAATGGTGCACGCTAATAATTAAGAGGCTTCAAAAATGGGCTGTATGTATTTTGGCTGCATTTCTTTCACTGGAAATATTTTAAGCTAAAGGATGACACTCAAAGCACACGCAGACAATGCAATACTTGTGTTTGCTCTCAAGGGAAATTTCTAAAGTTTGAGTTAAAATAAGTGCAAACTAAAAAAGTCATAGAAATGAATAGATTTTGGAAGCCTTGATCTGTTTGTTACCTTTAGGCAAAAATTGTGCATGGTGAAGAAAGGGTTTAATATACAAATTTCATGAGGTGAAATAACAAGCAAGGGAAGAACGCTTTTGTTTTTAATTTCCTCTACGAAGAGATGGAATTGTCCTACCTAATAAAGCTAGTCCATTTTTGTTTCTTAACATGTTACAAGCTAATTAGAAAGGGAAGTCTCTGTCATTGTACCAAGCCGTAAGCAATACAAAATGCACCAGGTGAAATGTCACCAACTGTGAATCAGTTCAGCATGATGGTTATACATATTCTTCAAACTGAAGTCTGTTAAAACATAATAATGCAATGTCATGTCAGCTTAACGGGGGCTGATAGAATTCTCAATGTGATAGATGGGTGCAGAGCTCAAACTGCAAAAAGGGCCTGTGGGTAAGCTGTGAGATGTTTTTTAACTGAGGGATGCTTACATGTAAACATGTGACACTATGAAAAGTGACTGTGATTTTTCTTTGTAAATAACTAACTTTGAAATGTACCAAAGGTCAGATGAAGCTTTTGGTTTCTGTTAAATGTACCATTTTTGTAACTTTGGAAAATGTAAGTATTGTATATTTGTAAATTGTTATTAAACTTCTTTTTTTTTTTTAATATTTCTCTAGTGTGTTCTGAAAAATACTGGAGAAATTGGTAAAAGGAGGCGCAATGGGAATTCTCTATTGACTTTACCTTACAGTTTTGGGTTTTATTCAGTTACTCTACGCCTCACTTTTCTACCTATAGTGGTAGCAAACCACTTCCCGTGGTCAGTTTAAACTAAAAATCCTTTCCATAGGATGCTTAGGTGGTTCTAAGCATGACCATCTGCAGTTGGGTCCTGGAATAAATACTCTGCTGTGTTGTTTTTCAAACTACTGAAGGTGCTTTTGTATTAACCACCATCGTTGGTGCTAATTAGTGCATTATAAAATCAAATCCTGATGTCCACCAAAGATCATATTGGTGCCAAATGAGCATTACTTGCAGTTTCTGGCTGCAGTTCCCTGTCCTGCCAGCTCCAGCCGTTGCAACAAATGATGAGTTGGATCGGCTTCCTGATCTGAAAAAGTTAACCCAGAAAAAATGGTTTCAGCCTTTCAGCAAACTTCACCACAATGACACACTTAACAGATCAGATAACATAAAATAGCGTGCTGTGGAACCTCTGCTGGCAGTGTTCTAACAGTTTAGATTTGCAGGTCCATATGACAGACACATGAAACCCAACTAAGTCATGGTTGCAAACACTGTATTTATCCCAGTAAGAGTTTGATGATGAAGGGATCTCAGGCACAGGCAATAGTAAGGCACTGGGGCTGTCCTGAAATGATGCTGGTCTGACCCAGCACTTGCTCATCCTGTTACTGATCTGACCATCCCACTTGTCCTTGGAGCTGCAGAAAAGACCTTAGTGCACAATGAGGGGAATTCTGTTCTTAGAAGAGATATGCGAAGAGCCCTTTGCAATTGGAGGAAGATGCAATCAACCTTTTGATGAATTACTGTCACTTGCTTACCTGGTCACTTCCTATGTGCTGCATAACCATGATTGAAGGGTATTTGCTAGTAAGCGTGAAACATCTTTTTGACAGTTTACAGCTAGTGCATCTACTGCTCTCCCCCATTAACATAATCATTACAGTCGGGCTTTGACTTCTTCTTTTCATAAATACCTATTTTTTGGCATAGATGCTCCAATGCAAGGCCTTTAATTTGGCCTTTGTTAAACACTGTTTTCCAAATAGAAATCACAAGTTTTTTGGGATCGTGGTTTCTTAACTGCTGTCAAGACTAAATAAGACTCTTCTGGTCACAACCTTGCTATCCCAAAATGCCCTACTGTATCATCTTCCAATTAACAAACTAAAGAGTCTTTTTGTGACTTCGTGCTATTAGAAACAGAGAAATTGTTTCTTGGTTTAAAATTAGAACCTTTCTATACCACTTTTATTGGAATCTCTGGTCAAAGTGAAAAGCAATTACAGTTTCATGGGTGGACTCAGTGAAGGCAAAAGCAAGACTCATTTTGGCATAGGAATAACTACAAAGAATATCAACATCTACAATATCAACAGCAAAATTCCACCTGCCAGGTATTTTTATCTCAGAAAAGAAAAAAAAACACCACATTCATATCCTTCCTAGAATACTGAACACAGAGCAGCCCAGCAGGCAGAGCAGTGGGGGCCCTGGGTTTGCTCAGTGCAGAGCAGAGGAGCTGAGGGGAGGCACCATGGCGGCTGCAGCTCCTCGCAGGGAGCGGAGGGCAGCAACGTCGGGTTTGGGTGGTGCTGCATGGAGCCAGGGGTTGGACTCAGTGATCCTTCCAACTTGGGATATTCCATGATCCTAAGACATGGCAGTGGGCAGGCAAGAGCTTAACCTAGCCTAATCCCACATTGAACAAACAGCATCGTAGGGGTACAGCTACCCCAATGGGCACAGGCCAGACAGAAAGGGCAGCTCAGACTTCAGGTGCCCAAAGTGCCTTTCAGTTCTGCGCTGACAAAACCAGCCATCAGCTGAACAGAAACTGCAGGGCTGTGGTGCTGGGCCCAGACAGCTGCTGTGATGTACACGGGCAGCTTGGAATCTACGTGGACCAGATGAGAAGCACAAAACCTGCATTCTTCCTGCTTGCTGCCCTGATCCACCCTTTCTGCTCACCCTGAGGAAGGAAGGGGAGAAGCAGCCCCACAACCCAACAGATTCTGCACATTTTGCTCGGCACCCTTCTTGGCAACCCATCCATACTGCGTGTGCCAGCCTCAGTCATGCAAGCTCTTGTCTCACTGCTTGCAGGAAACAACAGTTCTTCATTAGGAAAGTATCTACATGATTGTAATTAATTAATACACATGTACATGTAAAAAGTTTGGTATTTCAATAGCTGGCGTTCCACTATGAAGCCACATCTTCCTCCAGGCAAAAAGGACCTATACGAATAGTAACAACAATCTTAAATACATCCCAAATTAAATTATGACTGTCATGTTTCATTATAAATTAATTTATGACTGTTTGCTTAAGGACTCATCTTCATTTCATTCAGAGCACAGTAATTTTTACATGAGCAATCAGTAGGCTTCAGTTTAAATGGAAATGGAAATCCTGTATGTCCCCATACCTGAGTATAACTTTTATTTCATGGGCTTTGAAATAATCTTGCTGTGAGGGATGTTTCTCACTAAAATACAAGGATTATCTTTTTCAGCTAAAACCTGTGCTGATTTTTTATTTTACATAGACAGGTATAGCGGAGTAAAGAACCTATTCATCATTATTCTTACCTATATCTAAAATTGTATATTTTAGAAAATACATCTATTCATACACAACCTTTCAGTTCATGCTGGTGAATGGACCCTGTTTAAAGCATTTGAGAAATTTGGTGACTTTTTTTTATTGCGTTATTTATGTCAGATTTTCAAAGAGGCAAGAATCCAGCAGCTCTCAAAGTTTTGGTCTACAAAGCACAATTAATCTTGGGGCTGCACTTCAGGAATGGCAATGTAATCTTATACTATGTGTACCACTTATTACATCTAGACCTTTATACCCAGAGGAATAACATAGATGAATTCATTGATTATATCTTTTTTTTAAGCCTAAAAAGAGCTACAATTTGTCAGGAAAGAATAGCTGGAAGCAACAGATAGTGACCTAAATAGTAGAATTCCAAAGATAAAATAGAAGAAAATGAACACAAATGCTTCATTGTTTGAGAGCTGCATTGTTTGTACCACACTCCAGTGAATCCAGTGTTTGTAGAAGAGGCCATAGCAGATAGAATCTGTGGAGCTAAAAATGACAGCCTGAGTAAGTAGCCATCAAGGATGAAGCCAGGAGGACTCCGGCAATTGTGCTGTAAATCATAACTGCAATATTTGCTCAAAGCTCCGGTTCCTACGCATGCTTGTTTTTGTCAGAATAGTCAGAAAAGTCCTGCCTCATAAAACACTTAGGAATACCTAATGTACTGTTCTCGTGGAACTAAATATAAATTTCTTTGACTATTGTCTGCGTGTAACGGCAGCATGGCAGCCTGCAGACCATTAAGGGCCTGATTCTCCTCCTGCTGCAATTTCCTTCCAGCTCTGGAGGTAATGGAGTGACTCAGGCAAGCAGAGAATTGAGCCCATTGCATTTCATTATTGTAAGTAGTTCTTGTCTTTAGCACATAAATCTACTAAAAGAGCACTGCGTTTATCAGAAATTGTTTACGCACATTTTTTGAAGTTTCTGATGGAAAAAGGTTGCATTTATAATACAACTGTTAGGAATCTTGTCCTGTTAAGGCTTCCACATCAGACTTCTTGCCCCTATACAGAAGATTGGAGCTATCTCCTAGGTTTCAAATTTACATTCACTTCTGGTTTAGTTTAGTTCTTAAACTCAGATATTTTCTACGGCATAAGTCATCCACTCCTGACATTTAAGGATATGGCATTTGATGTGGTAAGGCTGTGCAATCT
The DNA here is from genome assembly GCF_019232065.1 of Centrocercus urophasianus. NCBI lineage: Eukaryota > Metazoa > Chordata > Aves > Galliformes > Phasianidae > Centrocercus > Centrocercus urophasianus. The sequence continues at coordinate 96,828,964 of NW_024884142.1, forward strand.
GTAATCTGTAGACGTTGAGGGGGATATCTGGCCTGCCTTTGAAGGAGGCGTGCAGGGTGAATGAGAACAGCAAGATCATATATGCTGTACAACAATCTATGCATGTGAAATTTATGAGATGCTCCACATCACTGACAAAAATTTATAGAGATCAAGAAAGTTTGAGTAAACTGCATTAGAGTGTCAAATGCTGATAATATAACTCATTAAAAAGTCTATCTAAGTAACAGTTTTCTAACAGATAACCACACAGATATGAAGAAAAGTTGGAGGACAGCCTGCAGAAAGAGTTGTGGAGGTGAGTGGAAAGAAATTTGGAGATGGTTTAAGATAATGTCAATCAGAGCAGACCAGGTAATGACAAACCCTTTTTTCACTTTCTTGAGAAAGTCTGAGGCTCTAACAAAGCTACATAAAACACCTGTTAGTTATAAAAATGTCAAACAAGCATACATTTGGGAGATGGAGAGACTCAAACAGTCATGCAAGGAGAGAGAGATTCCTGGAAGACGCATCGGATATATATGTCATCACAGCAATTTGCCTGTCCACGTTCCAGAAAAATCACAATTGCTTTTGTGAGCACTGAAAGTAATCAAGCCTGATTTCTTACAAACTAATTAAGATTCAAAAAGATGAATGTTGCAACTGAAGATTCTTCAGCTGAGTCATTTATAGCATGAGAATGCAGCATGGATACCCAAGTGACTGGTAAGAAGGAATGCACACCTGAGCTTTTCTGGAGATAAAGGGATTTTTTGAGACTTCCTTTTCCATCAACTCTCTCTGTTCCATCAAGGTTCTAAAAACCATCATTGTTTTTTATATTCTCTAAAGGACTCCTATCTCCTAGTCTGCTAGTGAGATTTCCCTATTCCTTTCATTCAATGGTAGCGTTGCACTCATGATGGCTTCAGCACATAGAAGATTATTGCCAGCCTCCAAATTTGCCCAATTTTCTTTATTCATAGGAAGTCTAGGGGTTCACTAGTTAGTAAAGAAATCTGGTGTTATCTTTGACCTAGGAGCAGGAGAAGGAGGGAGAGGGCCTGAGGTTTCCATCCCCCAACAAGCCTTGTGCAGTACCTTGTGCCTTTCTCTGCACTTCCCCCAGCTATCTCCAGGCTGGCAGAGGCTGTTGTCAGTCTGGCTCCTCCATCAGCTGAAACCACCAGCCCAACCCTCTTATACGTATGCATGCACGTTTTAATTAATTTTCCATTGCTGAATATTCATCAGATAAAATGAAGAAGTAAATCTAATTCTAAAATGATGCCGGCTTCGATATTTACTGCAACTTAATGACAACTTTAGACAAGAATTTAATTACGCAGAGCCAACATGCAACCCACACTGCATGAATGTACCAGGTGACTTATTTTAAGGAGTAATTCAGAGTGTAACTTTTAGACTGCTCCTCAATATGCACTTAAATCAAAACATTTCCGATGATGGAGCACATTCTTCAAAACTGATTACAAAAATAGCCACCTCACTAATGGAATGATTTTATGTGTTACAGTATAAATAACCTGTGAGGACACTCTTGGGAAGTTACACTGTAATTTAGCACTGTTACAATCAGAAACTGCTAAGGAAATATTTTTTCTTTGACTTGGACCTACTTTTTCTCCTTTATGTTACTTAGAAACAGTTTTCTAAAGGACAGTTTCCATACCAAGCCCAGAAACGGCATTGAAATCTCATGCTCTGTGACAGCACTTCAGGTGTTGTCTACATGCAGCTGCTGTTTAACTGTAACAAACTTGTTTCAATTTAAAAAGTGGCTGACACTATGCCCTGACTAAGCAACTTTAAAAACAAATAAGTTGGCATAACACACTTGGGTGGATGAGGAACTAGCTTTGTTCTGGGACCTCCATGCTTAAACAGACAGATGTGAAAACACAGTGATCATTCTATGATCTGCAATTCACTATGCAACTATCCTGTGTGGTATCTTTTTAGTGGGCACAATTTGCATTTGGAAATCTTCATTTAGGTAAAAGTATTTGTATTACAGATTATTCCAACACCATTGTGAGGTTACACCAGGCATATGCTTAAGGATACTTCCACTTTATAGATAGGCATGCCATCTTCTATGAGCTCCAAAGGCATCTAAAGAAAGATTTACACCCACCCTGTGTTGCAACAGCTCCAGAGGAACTCTAACTAGCCAAGAGTAAATAATGCCCATAACTGAAAACGCTGAGCAGCACCTCAGCTGGTGTAAATTGTCATAGCTGCTCTGTGGAGCTGGGGATGCTTTACACGACCAGAGGATTTGTTCCTCTGAATGCACAGGACATCAGCCTCCAATACATGAAATGACCTTGTGCAGCAGGAATGCACAAACTTTCTTTTGAGCTCAGTGGGAAGCATGATTTCTAACTCCAGCCCCACAGGTGTGCTTCACCTTTTATTGCTCAAGATGGGTATTTGCAATGGCCCATTGGGTAGCAGAGAGATGTCTTTTTAAGGTCCTTTCTAAGGCACATTCTGAATGTGGCTGGAAATATTTACTTGCTGCTGAAATTGCACTGGGTAAGCCACACATATTCTGAGAGCTCATAGATAAATACAGCACTGCGTGGTCATCTGCTGAAGGGGTCGTGAGCCTTTGATTAGGCCTGTGTTGACTTAAAGGCCCTTCACTCTTAAACAGAATCATTTCATTTCCTGTAGAGGGAAAGCTTTAGTTACCTTCAACATTTTGGCACGTTGTACTTGAAAGCAGGCTGGGAACCTGGATTGGACCCCTCCAGTCATGTTTCTGTAGCTCTCACCACTTCAATTCTTCAGCTCTTGACCTTGTCCAAACTGTATCACGACCTTGGTGCAACAAAGTCCTTTGCAGAATATAGGATATATCCATCTGACCTGAATTTCCAAAGCCAAGGGCAGCCCTGAAGGAACTGGAAGGTGACTCGCTTACCTGCAGCGCATCCACACTCTTGGCTCACAACTTAGACAGCCTCTAGATCACGATGCTAAAGTGTGCCACATGTTGAAGCAAGAGCTCTCTATATCATTATATATACTGCCTATACCAGAGGGATTATTTCTAATAATCTCACTTAACAGCCCACACATCATTATGTCTGTCCTAAGGAGCTTAGCTGTCACCCCCCCTCCTTTAAATTCAGCTGGGTGAAATTGGTAGAATAAAAAAAAACCCTATGCAAAAAAATCGTCCTGCTCTATCAAAGTCCCTGAGACTCTCTTTCTAACTCCAATATAGTCATAGCCATAAAATCTCACCCAGTAAAATCCCAAGTTCTGTATAACAACTTCTTTCCTCGTCACAACAAGCAACTGTGAGTGCCAGGAGCTCTTAGCTCTTAACAGAATTCTTTCTAAACAGTATAGAGATAACAGGTTAGTTGTATAGCTGGCAAGTCCTGCTTTCAACTTTTTTTCAGGCTTCACTGCATGAACTTGTTTTTTGCTTTTTTTCCTTCCCCTAAATTGATGATTTTATATCCATACACCCCTGTAATGTACTGCTCTGAGTACCTCCCACACACTACAAATGCAAGGCCTGCGCTGCTCTCTCATCTCCACTGGTTCCAGTTTGCAAGGTGCAGACATCTGACTTCTTCAGAGCTGCTACTGGCACAAGAGAAGAGATTGCACTGAGTGCCCCTGGCCATGTCACATTTCTGGCCTGCTGGTGCGTTAAGGCCTCTGTCTGACTGAGAAAAAGGTACACTTGGAAGTTTAGAGGCAAGTTTTAATGAAAGATTTCAGAAGCAAAAGAAAAAACTGTTCTTGGGTGACATTAAAAAATGCTTCCTTGTCTATGGAATGGCATCAGCAGAAAGTGCAAAGAGGGGAGAAATGAGACAGAGGAAACCTGTAAAAGAGAAGAATGGGAGAAGCAGTTGGCTAAATGGAGTACAAATAAATAACAACAGAACTTCAAGCAATACATTTCCAAGGGTTTTTTAATAGCTTGAATTTGTTATAGCAGGCAGTGGAGAATCTAGGAAGCCGCTGGCTGCAGAGTGTACTGTCAAGCAGCAGTGCAGGTGGGAGGGAGGACGTAAGGAGAACCTGCAGACATCGACCTTCAAGAATGGGGTTGGCCACAACATTTTTAGCTTGGCAGCGATGAAAAAATCGTGGGAAATAGAAACAATGGCAAAAGGGGCAGCAAGGTGTGAGAACTGAGCATCCTGGAGACAGCTTAGGAGGTGATGTCACAGAACTGATAAAGGAGATGGCATCTGAAAATCAAGAAGAAATGCTAAATAAGTGACCTTAAGAATTCAAATCACTACTGAAGTGGCAGTGGGATGTATGGCAGCAGATGGTTATGAAAGCCTGGATAAGAGCATTACTGGCAGACACAGAGAGAGACAGAAGGCCACGTGCACTGGGGACTCTCACAAAGGTACCTCTGCTTGGGCAAAGAGGTGAGCAAGTAGCAAAGGGAGCACAAAAAATCAAGGAGCCATCAGTAAGGATGAGTCTTCAAAGCAAAATCAGAAATGAAAGAAGAGAATTACAGAAGTCAAATGTTGGGAGGGAGAGAACAAGATAAAGATGGCAAAGATTGACCTTGGATGGCACAGGAACTTGAAAAGCTTATTTATTATAAATGAGAGGCAGCTAAGAAAAGAGAAGGTATTTAAGATAATGGGAACAAACTAAACCTCTGTGAATATGAAGATGAATGGCAGGAGGAGATCAGTGGGTTGTTACAAAGGCAGACTGCATTAAAGGAATTTTTCAATATTTTTCAATATTTGAATGTTTCAATGTTTGAAAACAGTGGAATATTTTTCAAGACAAAGGAGCAAAAGCATACTTGAAAGCAGAGAGTCTAGAAAACAGAGTGGTTAAAAGAAGAGAATAAAAGAAGAACTGACAGATCATGGAAGACTTTTGCACTCGGTCTGGAAAATCATTGTGAAGAAGTAGGAAGAAGAGAGAAGGGGAGGATAGAGCAAGAGGAAGTGGAGGTCTTCTCTGGGCTTATTTACTCTGTCCTTACAAAAGAGGACTTGATCCTGGCATGGGAAGGACAGAAGTTAGCAGCAAAACATTTCATTAGTCATGAGCAAACACAGAGGGTTTGAAGCTCCCAACCCAGTATGAACATCTGCATGAGGGGCGGCTCAGTCTCTGGAAGAAGCCCTGACCCTATTAAAGTCAATGACAAAACTCCTGTTGCCTTCAACAGAGCCAAAATTTCACCTTGTGTCTATGGCCATTCCACTGAGACTTCCAACATGAATGCCAATTAGTGCCAGTTTCAAAGGTGACATTCGTGACACGGATACTCGCTCCGCTGGGAGATGAGCTAAGATTATCACACTGAGTTTGCATAGACCAGAAAAGGTAAGTGTGACATTCCCTGACCTAACAATCAGCTGAGGCAAACAGATGCATGCACACAGAAATAGCTCTGATTTTTAGTATTTCCAAAGCATCCTAAAAATCGCATCATTATTGATTTCAAGAAAAAGAAATAAATATGTATGAATTAGCAGCTCAGCCTCTGCGTGGCAGGTCTAAATGAATCCATTAGTATGTTAAAAGCCACACATAAAATAATGTTTAATTTATTTAAAAAGAGGGGGGTGAGCAAAAATCTCTAAAAGGTAAATTGTCTCATTCTTTAAACTGAATAAGCAGATAAAAATGAGGATAGTGCATTACTGCTTAGAGGCTTTCAGAAGTTAGACTTGTACAACAGCCACTGTTAGCACCTTCAGATTAACAGTTCAACAATCATTGGAATATTAAACTGAATGTGTCATTGTAATCTTGTAAAATACACGTGTGAGCATTTTCACTAATATCTGGATTGGTCAGAGATGCAAGCAGACAGCATAAGGCAGTTCTCAGAATAGTTACTTTCACATGTCTAGATCAAAGCCCATGCAGCCACCCTTACGATTCAACACACAGTATTACTTCAACCTCCGGATAACAGCAAACTCCTCCCATTTTTCAGACCTACACCAGTTCTACCAGTGACTGCACTGAGTCAGACCTGCAATATCCAGTTCAACTGTCCCACTTATGAGAGTAAACCGGGACTAACTAGAGGAGAGAGCCTCACTTCTGTATTTCATCGCAGTGCTACATATATCAGAATGTTTCCTATTGGGACTAATCTTGATCTCCCATTCTGCACCATCATTTCCATCTAAATATGTCACCTGCACCATTTAGGCTTAAAGGAATAAAGGAAAACCACACCAGTATACCAACAGCAGTAATATATGATGAGGAGCAGATCAGCCACATTTCAGACCCCAGGAGACTGCTGTTTCAAGGCAAATCTGTATCTCATTCTAAGCCAGCTTCTGAATAAATATGTGATCGCATCAGGAAGTCACCATACTGCTCCTCCTGTGCACATGTTTGCACGCAGGCATGGCCTGTGAGCAGCTGACAGAATGCCTGGAGGAGCCTGAGTCTGGCAGAGCCCAGGGGCTGCAAATCCAGCCTGAGAGTGCGCTGGCAGCTCTGCATGTGGGAGCTTGCACATCACCTGCTTGCACTGTTCCTAGCCCTAGGAAATGCACTAAATCTTTCAGACTATCCATGCCAAATTCATCAGCAGCTTTAAAACGGAGAAAGAAAAACACAGAGCATATATTTACTGTTCCCATTATGTAAAATAAAAGAAAAATGAGAATGCATAACAAGGCATCAACTCACTGCTCTTCTGCCACAGTGTGGAATAAGGCTTGCTCAACACCTCAGTGCCATTTATGTGTGAGCCTGTTGCAATCACTACTAACATGAGATGAGCCATCAGGCTTCCTCAGCCTGCCTCACACTGTGCCCACGTTGCTCTGTGTCTGCTCAGCACACAGCTCTTCCCCATCTCATCTGCAGTCTTCTGCAAAAAGCAGTGGTAGAGTAGAATTGATTGATTTGGTGTTGTATCAGTGTCAACACCAAACCAAAGGACGCCAAGAGCTGAACACGAGTCACTGCAGTGCTTGAAAGTCAGGCTCAGAAGGACCAGGCCAGCAGAGGAGGGAGAAGGTTAAGCAGCTCAAGAGCTTTTCCTCACAAAGCCTCGGGCTTGGCGGGTTTCTCTTATCGAGACATGGAGTTGTCCATTCCAGCAGAGGGGTGAAGGGGGGCTGCTATGTTTGTGTGTTGAGTGAGGAGGAGATGGGTTTCATTAATCTTAAATGCCTTTGCAATTCAAGAATTGTAGCTCTGGATCAGTTCCTGTACTAACATGATTAGCAAATATTGACTTTTGAGTACAATAATAATGTGTCATCTGAAACCCTTGATAAGTAACTTAAGTACTTCCTTAGCTTGCATCTTATTAAATTAGATGAGGTACAGTTGAGACACATTACACAAAGCCATTGAAATGAGAAATCAGACCTAAAGATTTTAGCAATGATTGATTAAGAAAAGTCCAAAGTTACAATACAGGTGAAACGCTGCGGCCCATATTCTGATCTCCCATCCACCACTACAAATACAGATTGCCTTGCTCTAGTATTTATACTAATGCTAGTGAGCTAATTGGCATCAGGCAATTTGCTTCAGTATTTGCTAACGTGGGTATGTTTTCTTTGGAAATCTCTGGCTTGAGGTGAAGTCACTTTTTTCCATTTTTGCAATACCGTAATTCTCATCATTGTAACAGAGGTAAACATTCCCTATTTGTGACTTTTTGACATGCAATCCATCATCTGATTATACACAAAGGCCATAGAATGTCAGTTTTATGGAAGGTTAACTGACATGGGTTTTGAGCTTTTGAAGTTAATATAAGGAAGAAAAAGAAGCATGTCACACTTGCGTGCCTGTGAATATGGTAAGTATAACATACTCAAATCTGTTCATAAGGTTTAGTTTAAAAATGTGTACAGCAACTCAACCAAGAAAGGAGTTAAAAGATGTGATACTCCTCAGATGCAACCTGACAAATCTTACTTTATTGATTAGTTTTCAAAGGCAGTGCAGTGAGAGCACTACACTTACAATAGACTTTGGAATGAGGAGGGGGGGGAGAAGAAAGCTCCAAATGTCATCAAAGCAAATGGTCTGTGAATGTTGCTTCAAAGCTAGTCATTAGTTGCCAGGGTATTTTGCCACAAAGCTTGTAAAGAGGTTTTCCTGGAGGGGAAGGTATGACAAAATGCACTTCTTGGCAAGATGACTTCTGCTTAAATAGCAGGACACATTAATTCTTGCTTGATACATAAAATTAATTAGAGGATTAACATCCTTTATGAAATTTTGCCAGAGATTTTTTCCTTTTTACCAGGAATAGACCCCAGGCCTTTTCTGTACTCTAATGAAATTGCAAATTGACTTGTGTTCAAATGATGCTTGACTAAAATGAATAATTAAAAATGTATTGCTAACAATGAGATGGGTCAGCTGATCTTTTCAAGGATTAATTAGTTTCAAGAACCATCTTTCTCATGTAACATAGCAAAGGCCACTGCCAGAACACCTTTTTTTTTTTTTTTTTCATACAGTAGTTCTCCTCAAAGTCAATGGAGACCCCTTCTATTCCCAGCTACCCAAGGTTTTATTCCAGATTCAGTCTGCAGAGAGTGGGCTTTTCTTTACGGCAAAGCAGAGAGGGGCTACGCCTGAAGGAGTTGATCTGTTATTGTATCTAAAATCCAATGATCCCAATTCCTCTCTTTATTACAGCCTGATACAAAACCAAGCCGAACTGGCGGGAGTCTCCTGGTTATCTTCATTATGTTTTGTGTCATCGCCAGGAAAGTGTGCTACTCTAAGTCCCAAATACCTGCACGGAGATGAACAACGGCACAGATCTCTACAACTGAGAAAGGAGGAAGGATGAAATTTTCCATAGCTCAACAAATAAATGGAGGAAAACTAAGACTCTGGAGAATAAGGAAACCTGTGATATATGCGTGCATGGTCTTTCATAAAATATGTTGGGATTTGCTGCTCTCCAACACGAACAAGGAGGATCAGGAGCTAGGAAAAATGACTCAACATAAATTTTTCAGAAATAGATCAGGAATCCAATTCTCAAATTTTTCAAAAGTTTGAAACATAATTTCCAATAACATAATCTCCAAACGCACCTATGCCGCTAATTACTTTCCATTTTCACATCTGCCATGAAAAATCCCACCGAATGTCTATCCTTTTCTCTACATGCCTTTGAAAATTGGCTCCGGGTACTATTTGTGAAAGTGACTTGTATACTGTGGCATCTCAGCCTGGCTGAACGCCACACAAAGCAACGTTTGGAGGTTAAGAGCAAGAAGTTGGAAAAACTGCATTGCTGCCGTGATTCCATCCTTTTTGGTTTTTGAGTTAGTTCGTTTTGAGCTGATTCGGGTATATTTGTGCAGTGCTGCTCTATGCTGCATAGAAATTTTCTCGGGTACTTTGAAAACGTAACCTTTAACTTCACGTAAGGCGAGACTTACAGAGACATAAAGGTGCAAAGGGAGCGGACGATTACAGCTGAGGAGCCAACTGGTAACTTGCTGCTGAAAATCTTTTTCTGAGATCTTTCTTTTAAAATACAAAATGCCTGCGTTACTTCCCCAGTGTGTGCAAATAAGCATGTTTCATTTCTTAAATTCCTTAATCGCCTCCTGTGTTTGTAAAAGGTCCCTTTCTGCGATGAGAATTTTCTTTAAAAAAAGGAACCCTGACATTCAATTTCAGTGTTTTCTCAAAACACTTTCTAATTCTCAAAACGCTTATTTCTACTGTACATGTCTCTGAGTTCCTGTCTCCGATGGATTTTTCAGATGTGTTTTATGTTGTGTGATGATGTTTCTAATTTGGGTGATGAAAGGTTAAAAGATACGCCTGTATGAAATTACCCAGTGGCTCCTGTGAACTAACATCATATCTTATTGAGTATGATCACTCTGTCATTTGCTTTGGCTACGGCCAAGGTTTCAGATACAGTAGGAGTACACCAGGATCCCCAGAGCCTACTGCAGAATTTGGAGGGGGGCAAAACCACATAGTTTCCTTGCCTAAGACTCACTAGTCATGTGTAAAGAGACGATGCTCTGGAAAATGTTGTTTTTCTTTGGCTGCCCTTTAGTCAGATCTTCTCACTGCTGGCATTGTGCAGAGTCAGCTTAAAAGGTGTATTTAGCATCGAGGGATTTGGTAAATACTGCTTTATTGTGCTTTGTACTCCCTACAGGGCATTCTGAAGAGATGAATAATAAGTGTGAACAGGAAGAGCAAGTTTCCAGTCCTGTCAAATTAATTAGACCAGTGTAGACTGAAGCGAGGCTTGCCGTTAGGTAGGTTGAAAACAGGCAAAGGGAATCACTCAGGCATATACAAAAATGTTACCCCACTTCTATCATTATTGTTTCCTTTTGAATCAGATACAAAATGTAGCTGCGTTTCGTTACCCACAACAAAACCACTCTCAAATGCTGGTCACATAAATAAAATAAGATGGATATGCAGAGCTGTGGCAAAATCCCCCTGCTGTGGCAAAGGCAAAACTTGCCAAGCAATGACGCTGCCCTTATAGCTGCTGTTTGAGAAGTGTTTCCTTACGGTATTAAGGGAATTAGCAACACCCAGACTTAATGTCATTTAATTCTGCAAATACATTTCAGAGCTTGACTCAGCTCCCAGCTATAAAGCAGTCTCTCTGATTTGCCAGCCGTGATCTTCATAATTTTTGGAGACTTGCATTTTTCCTTACAGCAGCCCAAAAAAGCCATTCTTAGCCTCATTCCTGGGCTCCAGTCTTTTCCTAAGTCTTCTCAGACAGTCATCAACATAGGAGGTAAAAATGGGTCTGATCCAAATCCTGGTTTAGTCAGTGGAACAGATTCCTGCTGAATGAAGTGAGGGCTGGATAAGATCAGTAGACCCTATTTTTTCATTCCCTGCCTCGACAGGAAGGATCTCTAAGTGCCCTTCCAAGCTCTGGTATGAAATGACTCAAAGCCTGAGACTACTGCTTCTCCTGGAAAATACTCCCCAGACCAAACAGATCATATGATAAGAAAATTACTTCCACCTTTATCACAACCCAACTTCTTTCCCAGGTTCCCCCGGAAAGCCCTAATTTTGATTCCCCTTCAGTTGTTTGTGATAATTATCCACGTAATAAATTCCTCCCATACTTTGCGTGGGTACTTGCTTTGGTGCTTCCATACATCCTTGTATCTAAGTCCTTACAACTGTTTGAGCATTTTAGTACTCTTCTGTGATTTCAGTACATAAATGCTTCTTTCACAAATGCAGCACATCCTGCACAGAGATGTGAACTGCTTTACTCAGTATAACACAGCAGCTATCTCTAGGGACAAGAATATTTGGGTGGGATTCACTTGATCCTTGGCATTAATCTCTCTGCACTGCTCTTCAGCAGAACAAGATGGCTCTAGGAGGCTTCTAAGGAAATCTAGAGTGACTGTGAAAGCTGCACCAAAGACATCTCTCCTTACATGATGTGCATCAGGCCCTTGGGAATGGGCATCTGGAAAGGGAACAAATTATGTGCCTAACAAAATTAAAATGTTCTGAACAACTTATTGTGCTGACTTCTTTTTCAGAGAGGTGAATAAAAATTAAGCGTTTTTATAACCTTGGAAGCTCCCGTTTTGAAATTCTTAGAATGGAGAACTGTGGTTGTTGCTGCTGCTGTGTTGAAAAGTGTTACAATGAAGACGCACCAGATTTCTTAAATGAACCAACAAAAAATTCTGCTGAAACATGAATTAGATTTTTCAATGTTTCATGCAATCCAATTTTCAGCCTTCGGTTTCTAATTTTGGTTCATAGAGAACTTCGGTCTTCTCCTGCTCACCCTGCTTTAGAACAAAATCATACCTTTCATTTGGGATTTCCAACTAAATTGAGACAGTTAGCTCCTGCTGCATCCTATCCTTCAGACACATCCCTCCTCAATCTGCATTTTGTTTTACTCTTTTAGCTTTCATAGAATACACTAATATGCACTCACAGTTTTGCTCCACTTGCCCTCTGGTTATGAAGTTGCCCATCAGTGCCAGCCTCTGATAAGCTCAGCTTGTTCTCCAGCTCCCCATGACACTGTGCTTGACCTCATGGGTGTGGGGAGGAATATGGAAAGTCAGGCTGAAAATCTCATCCTTCCACTTTTCGGTCGAAAATTAATTTGATGTGAGCCAGTACTGCTCTGCTGACTACTATTTTGTGCCTCTGAGCTCACATTTCACCATGCTATGTTCTCGTGCCACATAAAACCAAGGTGAAGGTGTACCGCTGAACGCACTTTCCTTTATAGAGCAGAGCCATGGTTTAGGAGTTAAATTTGTCAGCTCATTGAAAGAAAACACAATGAAAAGGTGCTCCAAACTCTGTGACAGCCCTGAAAGCAGACTGTTACCACTCTCTCAGCTCCCTTATTTCAGTTTTTGGCTACTGGTTCAGAGCAACAATGAACTTCCACTTTAGGAACTACAGAGGGAAGATGGTCCGCAAAGAGAATAGCTTGGGCACTGGGGACAATAAGAGGTCTGGGGCCTGAGACTTAGAGGCAGGCGCTCCCTTCTCTGTTTTAGAGAATTTCAAAATACTTTGGTTTTCCTTCCAAAATGGAAAAAAAACAGACATCTTACAATTGCAAAACCCTCCATAAAATGGAATGATCTTTTTTCTCCCCACAGTTCCATCTGAAACAGATGGAATTTTCTTCAGTGAAGTGACCACTTAATTAAAAATATGGGATACCAAATTAATACCACTTCAGCAGGTACCGAGGGGACAAGTGAAAATTGTCCAACCTTCTCCAGGTGTTTAAGTCAACTGTTTATTGCTTTTTAAGGTGTTTGGCAGCTGGTAAGTAATTTAAATGACGCTTGTCGGCTCCCAAATAGAAGAAATAAATGAACACAAAAGAGCAAGATTTCAATTAAAGTTCATCATGTAAAACAGGCCTCATGCCTTCCCTGACCACAGAGATTAGCTTTTGTGTCTGGAATTGCATTTCATAAACCTCCTCCCTCGACATGGAACATCTGCTCCCTTTAGGACTATTGTTTTACACCCATAAATAAAACATAAAATTACATTTTTGTCACTCTTCAGGCCAGATCTTCAGCTGGCATAAATCAATGGTGAGCAGTCAACCTCAGCAGAGCTCTGCTGACTTAAACCAAATGAGAATCTGGCCCTTGATGCTTTGGTGCTGAAGAAAATAATGGGTCTGGGCAGAGCGTGTGGGACATTGTTTATCGGAGAATGTGTGTGAAACTACGTGGAGCAAGTAACCATAAAGCATGATTGATCTCTCCAGCATATTTTAGCACTTTTTTGTGTGTGTGTGAGTGTTTACTGAAACCTTTTAGGTAGTGCAGTCTTCTCAGACATCATTTTATGTTTGAAAAGCTTTCTAATTCATAATGAAAAGTTACGCGTCGCTCCAATGAACCCCTAGCTTCAATTACTTGCTGTGCAAATGGTTGGCCTGCATTTTGACCAATGTTTATGGTGTTTGGCAATTTTTCAGTAGCTACTTTGCCCTGATATGATTAATTTCTTGCATAATATGAGGTTTTGCATGTGTGGAGCTGAAATAATCCTGCTAGGCAAAAGTGAAATAAAAGAGCTTGTGTGTTTCAGCTTTAGAAACATTTGAAACATAACATCACAATTCTAAGCGTGCCAATGATAATACAAGTTAGCCATGGATGAAGACAACCACAAGAGACATGAAGTTCCTGATGGGATTCAGAGGCATGAAAGTCATTCCTTGGCTTGTAAGGTCAGCATACTAGATCATAGCTGGGCAGCCCAAGAAGCAGAAAGCAAGAGACAAGCCTTCAGCACATCGTACGTGACTGCGCTGGTCGAAGTGAGAATGGCGGCTGTATCCATTTTCCTTTCTGAATGCCAAATCCCACTCCAAATGCTAGTCTCCCTTTGCACCAGAAGTGCTAACATGCATTAACTACCCTGAAGTAAATGGAGGTAGAGCTTGAACAAACAAATCTTCATTTAAAAATACATTTAGCTTTAAGCACCTGAGAAATCTCACTGGAGTCATGCTAGAAAGCCAGGTCTGTGTAACAGCTTCTTTATTGGATCAGAGACCTAAGCGGACTTTACAGTAGATGACTGGATAGCAACATTTGGATCTATGCAACCCTAAGAGGACAGATTTTGCTGACAGCTTTTTTTCAGTGGATCTGAGGAGAATGAGATACCCAACTCCCATTACACTCTACAGCACAAAGATGCTTCCATGGAACCTGGTGCCCAGTTCTCTTTGGGCTTGATAAACAACAGGGAGCACTAGCTCCCAAGCTGTCTGCCCTGCTACTGCAGCCCATAGATACCTCTGCTCTGATTCAGCTCATCATTTAATGTCTTAATGCAAGCACGCCCTCTTCACTGATTTAATCTAAAATGTTGTGCTGTAAACTCAAGAGGCTCTGTGGTGGGCAATAACTCCCACACTAACTCAGGTATGTAGAAAGTTATCCTCAGCAGAAGTTGAGAAGCGGATCACTGGAGGTGGTAACCTCTTAAACTGCCCTAGAAAGAAGCCCTAAGGTGCCTTCAAAATCCCAACCTCCATATTTTTACTTCCTACAATCACACACTTGTCACCTTAATAGAAAGTACGTCTACATTGCAAATTCCAGTATAGCAAAGAGGTACTCAGGCTGGCTATAAATGAGCTAGCCATAAATGAGCCTGCTTTCTGGCAGGATAAATTAGCCCATATGGAGCTAACACTGCCAAAAAGCAGGGTAAATTAGTCCTCTCGGTGTTCTCTGCTGTCTCATCTAGACTGCGTCCAGTATCTACAATGGTTCGTTTACAGCTAGCTTGGGTATTTCTGCATTGTCATGTGGACATACTCAGAGCAATATTATTATTATTGTTGTAACATCTACAAGAGTGCAGGAACTGAGCCTAATGTGGGTTAGTTACCTTTTACCTTTGCCTTTTAGCTCAGTGCAGAGGCTGTCGGATGTGAGAGCACTGCAACATGATTTCATCAACATTTAGGAGTTACTTTTGCTCACGTGAAAGTGCACAGATTAGACTGTCATCTTGAGTTTTAACAAACTTATGGCCACAAAGATCCCTCACAGAGAAGACTTTTAGCTTGGGATTTGTTTCTGCCATTGAACCTTTTCTGATAAGCCAGCCTGTCTGGACCACTTTCTGGTTAAAATAAAAGAAACAAGAGAGTTCATTGATCTGTCCTGGGTAAGTTTGCTCAGCCTGTTTGGTCCTTGAGGTTCTAAAGAGAGCTGAGCTAGAGTAATATTATTTAGAAAGTAACATTCTTTTTTAATGCCTACTTTATCCGTGGATCTTAAAAACACAGAATGCTTTTGATTGAAACAAAATTTTAAAAAGCATTCAACAATTAAGAAGCATGCAAATCCTGCCAGAAAATTACCTGAATTAGCTGAAGTTGAAACAAGTCCTGGGTACATGAAGCAGCATCTGTCTCTGAAATCTGGAGCGACGTGGAACTTCACAAGGCACCTACATGGACAAAAGAAATGGCAAATTGAGCACAGATCAATCTATACTTAAAACTTCCAAATACATTGGTAGGTAGACAACTTCTCAATAGAGACACACTTCCACTGCCAGGGAAGTGCTTAAGGCAGGACGGCTTCGTGCAGGTAGGTGAAATAAAATTAGCGATGCTAAGAAAAGCTGCAGCAGTAAGTGTGCATCTGACAATTAGTACTCATACCAGCACAGCTATCTGGCAAAAAATCACATCCAATTTAATACACACATGCCAGCAAGCCCTCTAACACCAGCTCCCAATATATCATGTTAACAGAAGTCTTCACATTTCAGAAATCCATTTCATCCAGTAGTGCATAATTTTACAACCAGATAGTACAATACATGAAAATACACTTTAGATTCCTGTTTGACTTCTGTGATCTTAATTAGTACCATGCAGAATGAAGAAGCCAACTTTAAAATGCCCCAGCGCTATCCAGTTTCTCAGTCACTGTTCTGCCTTGTCTGGGCTTTGCAGCAAAATGGAGCAGAGCAATCAGCATGCGATGAAATCTCCTTGGAAATGTGAATGCAGCCCTTTCTTTTTCTGTATTTACTTACAGATCAGCGTAGCCCCAAAGAACTATAAACAGCTGAGAGCAAAAAATAAAGGGACCTCAGAAAAGTTTTATGTCCTCCAACTATAAATGTCAGGTGGCAGTATGGGGCAGTTTATTTTTCTGTAGAAATATCTAATTTTTTTTTTTTCCACGAAAATGTTTTTCATCTCTCTCTCAAAAAAAACTAAAATCCACTTAAAACAACCTAGCTCAGATGTCAGAGGATGAACGAAAAGTACCAGAGCAGCCACACACCCAGAGATCTCCATAAACACCCAGATAAGGCAAAATCTTGGTGGTGTAGCCAAGAACCACACTGGGCTGGGTGACTTGAGTGGCAGCATAGGCCAGATGAAGCATGGCATTTGTAGCCAGCTCCGGTACAAAGCGAAGCGCTGGGGTGGAGCACGTGTGCATGACTGGGGGGCAAGGGGCACACGCAACGTTTTCCAAAGGTCTGATTCCTCACGACTCTGCTTTCCCTCCCCAATTAAGGGTTGAAATGAGCCACTGGAATCTACTGTATATCCTGGGGAAATGAACGCCCTGGCTGCTTTCCAACTCCTATTTCTCTCTTTCTACAGCAAACAAACAATAGGCCAAGTAGGATGTTGTACACAGCTGAGGAAAAAAGGGGGAAAAAAAAAAGAAAGAGAAAAAGTGAAGTATTGATAAACTGAGATTAATTTTTACAAAAATGTTTATATCAAGTGCATATGCTTTGCCTCTTGGCCATTATGGAAATGTCAGGGGTTTAATTGGCAGCTGTGAATAGCAGCACCTGCAAACAGCTCAGGGCTTGTTCCTGTGGTCTGGCAACATTCTTACTTTATGCTTTAAATAAAGGCTTACTCACTGAGACAGAAATAACTGACAGTGGATGATTGATGATTGCCCATCACGCAATGGCTGACATCTACCATTCACTGAATCCATTTACAATTTCACTTCCAGATTTCATTAACAGGGCCATGACATCTAGGAACAGGATTGATACAGATGGCAGCTCAGTTACAGAGTTCAGCTGATGCTGAGCGTATGTTAAGCATGGAAAATAGATTACTATGAGCTCCAATCTATCTCATGTGGTACATTTTGGAAACCCTATCTGTTTACTCCAGGTAACCTTTTATAGTTCTATTTATCCTGCCTAGTTTCAAACCAGATAGCAATTTTCCATAGCGGAGAATTTATACTGCCATTTGCAACGTGCATTTATAAAATACTTTGGTGAAATATTAAGACAAGCTTTTGGCATTCTAAAGGTCCCCCCCCCGCCCCTTTTTTTTTTTTTTTTCCTTTTTCTTTTCCTTAAGAAGGAAACAAAAAACACTAGTGCATAAAATCGGTGATTTCCCTAATCACAAATATCCTCTTCGGAGCAAAACAAATGGCTCGCTCCCACCACGCACCTGCGGGTGCCTCAAACCGCAGTGGCCGTGGAGCAAACAGCAAAGTTTCCAGCCGGAGGGGCCAGTCCTGCTCGGCTCGGCACTCCTGCTGACCTTTGCCTGCCATGGGACACCGCGTCCTGCAAATTCTTGTTTTCATCTCCGACGCCTCGCATTTGGCACGGGCTGCTCTTCAGGAAGGCTGAGGCTCAAAATGCAATTTTCCGTTTTCATTAAGAAGCTGGGCCAAATATCTGAATTGAGTTTTCAAACCCCAGAAAGCCTGGAGCTGCTCAGACACAGGACCTGAAGGTGGCTAGTACTTAGGGTCGGGGACACCTCTGTAATTCGGAGCTGTCTTCAGAGCGAGGGCTTGGGACCCTTTCCTTTGGGATTTGTGTGGCCATCAGCACAGCAGGAAGTGGGCATATTTGTCCTGAGCAGCTCCTGACTCTTTAAAAAGTACCAAGCAATCATAAGGGACGCTCCTGAACCAGAATACTGTTTTCTAAAAGTAAGTAGTCCCAACTTAATAAACTCATACCACTATGATCCACACTGATAACAGTCACCACCCAGCCCTAAAGGCGCGGTAAAAACCTGTACAACACCACACTTGAGTAAGAGCCTCGCTTCAGGGCTGACACAACTGCTCCTGGAGAAATGCATGCTATGCTATGCAAGAATTGGTTTTCCACCATTCCCAGACCTCACAATCTGCTTCCCAAACTCGGACTGTGAAGCTCTCGCATCAGTCCATGACCTGCAGCAAGCTTTCAAAATCCTGCAGACACACAGCAGGCCCCTTCTCAGCTCCTCTGCCCTCTCTCCTTCCCTTTAAGCCAGTGGACCTCTGCTCTGTCCCACTTTGCTCTCGGCAGCACCTTCCAAACCCCCTACATTTGTTACTGCTGTTCATACTCTCACAGCAAATAGAGAGTGCAATGGAAATCGGTCTTACTGCAGCTCTTCAGCAGGTGCAGAGATAGCCGGTTTCCAAACTGACACTCCTAATGGCTTTCCAAAAACAGCTCTGTTTCATCTCAAAATTGGTGAGCCAAATCCATTCCTTCCGTACTTAACCAGCCTTGTACATTTAAGCCACTGCTTCAGACTCTGTACGTAATTGCATACAGTTCTTGGAAAAATACTTTTTCTTTATTATGATTTTTTAAAGCGATTAAAGATGATCGCGCACAACCTCTAGAATTAACTTTGTGCAAATATTTATACAAACCTAAAGCTGTGGCTTTTTTTCCCCTTTCTAGGTGAAACGTGGAAGAGCTTTTCCAGAAGAAAACAACTGCATTGTCTACTTTGACTGAAGGCAGTTGCAAAAATCAAAAGCATGAAAAGCCTCTGCTTCTTTTGCACTTGAAAAACAGTGATGCTCATTGTAAAGAAAAAAAATCATCCTTTTTCTGTACCTTCTCTTATGTGTGTCATTGACGATGGTTATAGATGACAGTTAGGGAAGTTCCGTAGGAAATTCCCCTTAGTTGCAAAAAGTACCTTTCTGTAATATGGTTGTATTTGACAGCGCAAAAAGCATTTTTAAAACTTGCCAAAGACAGATGAAAAACACAGCAATTGTGACAGAAACAGATATTCTGTGCTTCGGGGATGAGGGTCCATGTGCACCTCTGAAAAAAACTAACGTTAGGCATCCCATTTTTTAGTACTGCTACTGCAACTTTTGGTCCAGACAAATGGATCTGCACTGAATTTTCTGCAGTCTCGCACACAGCTGGAGACAGTGGAATATTTTCTGCTACTCTTTGTAAATACCCCATAAAATGCACAGTAAGGAGCTACTTCAGCCTGGCATCAAGGCAGGCGGTCAATGTCACCTCCCTGCAGCAAGGCCTAGGAGCACCACTTTGAAGCAAAGCACGGGCCCTGGTGCTCTGTTGAGTAAGGGCCCAAAAATCTGACTGACACACCCCGAAGTCAGGAATAATAGGATTCCACCCCTATTTTATATGCTGAACTGCAGGCTTCCAGCTCAGAGCCAGTCATTGGGGCTCAGAGCCAGTCATTGGGGCTCTCTGCACAGCAAGCTGACAGACATAAGTACAGTAAGGGCATGACTCACCCCCTGCTTGGTTTGGTGTTGGAAAGAGGTCACACCAACCATGTGCTGTAAGTGTGTGTTTCCCCATCATCATTAAGTTACAGCATTCAAGTGACTGGATGAGACACAGACTTCTACTTCTCTGGCACATAAAACAATATGAGACGTATCACATTCAGAACAAAACAAAGCTTATAGAGAAACCTTGGGATCTGGGAGAGGAAGAGAAGCAAGTCTACAGATCTTTTTTTTTTTTAACTCTTCTTTTTTTTTTTTTTTTTAAACTTCTGCATGATCCTGCTGCATCAGTTATCAGGCAGGAGAAAGATGAAAGAGGAGTATGGATATGCAAAATAGTGATGGGAGTGTCTCTGCTTCTGCCTTGTTACTTACATGATCAGTGAAGCCTAGGGATGCTGCACTGTGCTGTATTCTTGTCCCCAAATGTCCTTCACTGCCCTAGGATAATGAGGCAGAGACAGATGCCACAGCCTCCACTTATACCCATAATTATTGCCTTCTCTGACATTCTCTTCAGAGGCACCAGTGTTCTTGTACAGAATATATACTACCCAGAGATTGTGCTTAGAACTAAGTGCCTACATCCATGCATGAGACTTTGGGACAAACACACTCCCAGGGCTATGACTGAAGAGAAAATCTTCACTAATTTTGGTAAGCTTAGATCTTGCAAGAACAGGCACTGTGGGGAAGTTTGTTAAAGAAAGAGAAAAGCCACAGCTTATTTTACATAGATAAGAAAGATATATAATAAATGAAAGCTGCACTCGGTGGCAAGCATGCAAAAGGACTGTTGAACTGCATTTTTGGCCATCCACCATCCACCTGGTGCTCTCAATAAGGCACAGATTCTGTGTAAAAGCAGTAAACAGGTAATAAAAGATCAAGTCAAAATGCATTTTTGGAAGAGAGAGGAGCAAAGGTGAGGCAGACCCCACCACCACGCTCACCACATCGCTCCCTGGTTCCTGAGCTCTTCCTTTCGCAATCGGGACGTTCCTGCAGAGTAATGGGGAGTCTGGCATGAAGCTCTGCACAATGTGTTTCTTTATGATTACCTAGCAAAGTATAAATGCTGTGTTCCCAGAGCCAAAGAGCACCTATAATTTCCACTGAAGTCAGTAGAAGCTCTGGTATTATTTTAAATCCCTGACAGTAGGCTTGCTTAAATTTTCCATTTTAATTCTCTCAAAATGTTAATAGCTAACTGAAGACAGCATAAAACCATGTAGAACAGCACTGTAAATTGTGCACAAAGTTTATTAATGGACATTGGCTAAGGTGTTACTTTTCAGACAGTGTCTCCAGTTGCATCAAGAGCTCCAACTAGCTATTACAGTTGTTTGCAGCTCCTTGTTTTATATTATATTTTATATTTTATGTTCAGCTCTACATTATTTTCCTTTAAATGCTGCATCCATACATAACGTAATAGAACACCATGTGATCCAAGGTATCCCCGTAAAATGAAATGTGCTTTGGATCTGATCCTTGTTGTTATATGGATGGTGAACATTTGATCTGCATTTATTGCAGTTGGGCTGAAGATCAGAGACAAATAAGTGTCCTCAGCAGGGCGGTTAACTGATCTTTACTTATAATTTTTAAATAGAGCCTACATTCCCACGAATTGTGGCTCAGTGCAGCCAACTAACCATGGTCCTTCTATCATTCCACTAAAAGAACTCTCTTTCCTTTTCTGCATGGCTGTGTTGAATTCTCAACAGGGTTATCTTTCCCGTATCTCAAAGGTGCACCGTGAGGCACTCAACTGTCCTTTGGAAATGAAGGAGAAAATTGTTTTCTCCACTCCAGAAAACATCAGCTATATATCAACCCTTTCTGGGATGTCCAAGGAAAAACTCTCAATTCCCTAAGGTGGAGGGGGAAAAGATACAGAAGAGAGGAGAAATTAGTGGTTACATGACAGCCTCTTAAAATATGGTGAATTTCCACTGATTTCAAAAAATTTGACCCCAGTTTGATTCTAGGATAACATCTGACTTGAAAGGAAAGGAAGCCATTCCTCCTCTTCACGTCCTTTGTTTACACAGACTTATTGTGCAACTCATCCACGTCGCTGATCCTTTTACATTGTGAATCATGACATTTGCTTGGACCATTATGATAAAAACTCATTCATTTCTGGCAGATAAAGTCTCTGTTTTCCATGCACGCCGGCAGACAACACAGTAATAAGAACACAGGTCCAAGAGCAAAACTCTCAGAAGCTCTTCAGGACATGCATTGAAAAGGAGGAAAAGCGTGTCAGAAGTGAAAAGGGGCCACCAAATGGGTGTAGATAAAATTCTGCTGCAAGGCTATTTTTCACTGGCAAGAAGGTGTAACAAGGCCTCAGAATTAATGAGAATTGAGGTAGAGAAGACAGTTGTTGGCTCACAGCCCGAAGATAAATTAATGGCAGATAGTGGAGTAGACAACACAACAACGTAACTCAACTGATTTTAATACAATAGCCAGAGAATGTGACACCAGAGGCCCCTTACCCAGCATGAACAAGGTGGGAGCAAGGAACCAACCTACAGGGATGGTGGCATCAGCTACCAGGTCAGCCTGGGTAAACAACCAGCTACTCAAGACACAAGCTTCCTCATAGTGAGCTCCTGATACTTTCCCGTGGATGTGAAAAACACCTTGTGTCTCAGTTCATTGGAAAAGTTTGTAGATGACTTATCTGTGCTTTTGCTTAACTCTCTAAGAGTGATCCTCCTGCATAAACTAAACTCATCCTGAGCAGAAATCAATAGCTCTTCAGGTGGACTGGACGTAGGTTTCAATTCTGGAAAGAATGGGTTTACTGGGATCCTTTACAATCATACGCAATCCATCCTGGTCATTTGCACACAGTCATATGCAAGAGGTTCACAGTTTCACTCTTGTTAAGAAATAGACAGCTAAAGCAGGTAACCAACAAGAGCTAATGACACAGAAGATAGAAACCCACCTAGGGTTTTTCTAAGAACTTTCCCTGCACAGAACATCATCACAAGACCTCTCCTCACAATGCCTCTGCTTTAATTGCAAGTCTCAGCATCTGCCCGGCAAGCAACTATTTTTTTTTTCCAGGGGTTCATAACTCCAGTTTAACAGATTGCTTTAGGCTGACACATGGTTTCAACTTGGGAGCAAGCATTTCTTTTATAAACAGCTTTTTCTTTTCTTTTAAATGGTGATTTCTTTTTGTGTTTGCTTGTAATGTATGTAAAATGATTTGGGATGCTTTTTGCACTTGTGTACAGTAACTCAAAAGCAGCTTTCATTGGAACAGTGGAATTTGGCAAGTGAACAGTCAATATTGCCCTCTAATTGCTTTTAGCGTCTTTGCAAAAATAAAAACGTCATTTAAAATGGCTGAGATATTTCAATTTGAAAAGTGGCTACTGAACAGGCACAATAATGGCATGGATTTTTACTCTGAGTACGTAATGCACATATTCAGCATAATGTGATCCCTAAAATATATATCTCCAGATTAGGGCAGTACTAATCATTGATTTTTATTTTTTTTATTTTTTTCAGTTCAGTGGCTGAAAAGGAAAGATAAAATCTGCTTGGCTTAATCCAAAACACTCCTCCTTTCTCCTCTTCCTCCATCAAAAGCCAAAACATATTCCAGCAATGGTAACAGAAGGTTCTGACTCAAAATATAATGCAATATCTCAATTTTAGGGCTCCAAAATAAAAAGTCAACTAAAAAAAAAAAAACAAACAAAAAACCATAGAGCTACATTAAACAACCTCAACAAAAAAAGACAAGATGAGCATGATCACATCCTTCTTCCTGTCCACACTCTAGATCACACTTTGCAGACATGCACTACTGCGTAAGCCTTTGCATCAACTTAAGCATATATTGGTTGATTTGGAAATGCCTCAAATACGAGACTGCCCTCTACCTTCAGAGGACATGGTCCATTCACTATCAGTCTCATTGGTTTCTTAGGGCTATCAGGAGATAAATAACTCTTTACTTAAAATGCGAGTGGTTGAATTCACATCCAAGTTCTGAAGATGGATGGGAAGACATGCCCTTTCTCCATTCTGGATTAGAGTTTTGTTGATGCTCTCTGCGACCCAGCAAATAACAAATCCCTGTATCTGCAACAGCTTTGATGGCAGAGCTTTGTACCAGGACAGTGAGAGCAGCTGCAGGGCAGCAGAGAGCAGCAATGTCCTGGGGCCAAGAGGGAGATCTGTGGAACTGCTCCACAGAAAGCAGGCAGCGCTGCCTGCTTCCTTTCAGCATTCCAGATGACCTTGAACAAGCCCAGCCTTTACCAAAAAGCAGCAACAGAATGCCTATTTTGTGTCCTTACACAGGTTGTGTAGACATCCACAGTCCTACACATTACTTAGCAATTAAATACCCATAAGTGGCTGTACTGGGAGAAACTTACATACCACAAGCCTCTCTAACAGCACAATGTGGCTTTATGGTGCTTTGCACCTCTCCAAGTGACCATGTCAGCCCCTTCTTGTCAACATGAGACAAGTTTGAAGAAGCTTTTAGAAATATCATGTTTATTTTTATTTGCCATGTATTGTTTTTAACAGTCAAATTGGCACCACACTTTCATCCTTGTCTTCTACATTCATGTAGATCAAAGCCTTCATTTATGGTTTTGGGTTTTTGTTTTAAGTTTGGTGTTGTTTCTTTTTTTCCTTTACAAGAAGCTAGGGATGAGTCTATATTCATGTGACGCCAGAGCCTGAGGCTTTAGAAATCATCACAGGAATCTCACTAAACATCATGTGTTGACAGCGGTGCAAATAGCGAACATTCACTTGTCTAGCAAGATTGTATATTGATTCAAGACCGTAAAGAATCACGACCATATTTCTCTAAAAGGCAACAATAAGGCAGGGCTGAACCAGCTGGGAGAGAGCTTTGGACAAGCAGGAATTGTTCAGACCCACCCGGCTGCACCTCTGCCAGCCACCCCTTGTCCATGCAGATCCTCCACCACCAGCAGCAGGCAGCTCACACCTGGCACTGGGGTACAGTGTGCCACCGAGGCCTTTCTCTGACGGGTAATCCTCAGCTCCATTCATCCAGATGGAGTTGATTTGGCTGAACAACGATGACTGGGGTGATGGATTTTCAAATATAAATGGCACCAACACAACTCTCTCTGGCAACAAAGTCATCCTGTGTTACCACTTCCACCACCTCTCCCCCAAGCCTGCCTTATAAGGAGCATGCTCTTTCTACTGAGATTTGTGCCACCATCAATCTACTTCTTCTTTCAACAACAAAAGAAATATGGAATGAGATTACCAGGATGGATGGCCTGGTGCAGACTAGAGAACACTCTTTTTTAATAGGGATTTAAATTTGACATTGCTTAAACGTCTTGTGCCATCACGTCTCAGCTCTGTTAAGCAGATTCTGGACCGCACCACCTACTTGGCTGGGAAAGTTGAAAGCTGTGAAGCTGAAAGCTGAAAGTTCCTTCATCTCCTCACATTAGAACTGATAGGAGTTGTTTTCCTTCAAAAACCTCAAACCAAAAAGCCTGAGACCTCAGGCAAGCCTCTCCTCTAAGTCTGGGTGCAGGGACTGCTGTTTCCATTGATCGGCAGATAAAGCGCAGTGCATTTTGGCTGAGGTGCTCATCTCTGGATACTGAGAAGCTAAACGTAGATTTAAAAATAGGAATCTCCTCCCTCATGAGATGTGCATGTGTTAATTTTCTTCTGCTAACTATCTGCCTAACACTGTCGATCAAATCTTGGATTAAAATAACATTAGCAACTGAGCCTGTGAGTCAGGGAAGCAACGGAGTGAGGTTGGTTCAGACTTACAATAATTTGGATTTCTTAAGTGCTTTGTGATAACACAGTACCCTGAAGAGCCAATATTTGCTCAGTAAGGGCATGCAACACGATTCTCTAATTTCCTGCCCCCCTCTCCCTCACATGCAGTGACTGCTAGATGCTAGGACATGTTTTTGTTGTTTCTCAGTAATACAGAGGCAGTACTGGGAGTTTTCACAATTTCATTGTGTGCATCATAAAGAAAGCATAATTCCACTGTTATTTAGAAGATACATCCTCTGAATAGACAAAGAAGAAAAATATGGAAAAAAGACCAGCAAGGAAGTAAGTACTCTCATCTTTAAAAATGCCATATCATCTTCCACTTACAATATGCACTGCAGTAACGACTAGCTGCCATTATATTAGGTGCTGCATATTCACTGAGCAACATATATTCCCTCTTTAAGAGTACAGGAGGGAAACAGGATCAGGAAATTACCTTGAAGCTTGGTGGATGGGCTGGGAAGTCAACAGCTCATTCAGCAGCTGATTCCCAATCAAGCTACCAGCAATTCAAGCAATTCACAGGCAATATCTTGGTCTTGGTTTAGACACACAAGAAGAGAAAGTGTCCACAGTTCATAAGTAGGGATCCAAGAAAGTGAATGATAGAAGGGATGACGCGGGTTTTTGTCTCTCTAGTTTGAAGACTCACCAAAGGCTGCATGAAAGGAATGGAATTTGAAGAGGGGCTTGAAAGAACGTGACTTTGCTGCTTAGAAGATAAACAAGGCATGAGAGCTAGTAGCAAAACATCTTTTGGCTTGTAAGAAAATGCAGAACCTTCTACCAAGTCTTTCTTACTCTGCAGAATCTCTCCTCCTAAACCAGAAAGGATCCCCTCTTGTTTGCTGGCTGTGATGAGAAGAGCGTCCAAATAAAGGCCAAATACAAGGATCCAGTGCCAGGTGTTACATGATCAAAGAGTAATGCCAAAATGCAAAAAAGATTATGATCAGGCAAATCAAGAGCAGAGAACTGAAATTTTTTTGTAAGTTACTCATTCCCTCCTGCCCTTACCAGGCCACATCCAGCTTAACTCACAACCACAGCTACAGAAGCTGCGTTTCCACAAAATGCTTGGGCACTCTCTCAGAAAGATCAGGGTGCCTTGAACTTGTTCAACATATTCACCACTAATTGTCCAAGTTCCTATGTTCTAGCCTTAAACGACTTGCGCAGTTTCACTTCCACAAGCTTTACTCATTAGGATTGTATGGAGTGAAGAACATTTCTCAGTCTAAAGAGTTCCAAGGAGAAAATTACAGCCCCATAAACATCACTGCAGAAAACTGACCATGTATACCCAGTGTCACCCAGCAGCTACCAATGCACTCTCATCCAAAGTAAACCCCACTTTTAAAACTAAAGCCATCTTAGAATGTAGGAATGCTTTAGCTGTCCTAAATATAAAACATCGCAGGTCTGGGTGGAGTTACATTAAAAGTTACATCTATCCATAATGCCTTAAGAGGAAACTATTTCAGCAAAGATAACAAGAAATTACAGCTGTGGGAAACAAAATAGAGCAGCCCACATCTTTAACACAGATACAGATTACATGGGGAAATACACAAGCAGAAACTCTTGCTGCTGTTCTCTTATTTCTTTAACTCTCTTTTCAATTCTTGGGATTACCCTGAGCTGCCAGCATTTGAAGATCATAGAAGAGAGTGATACTAGGACAGCAACATACGGGGGACAGAGCTTCAATCTATGTGCCTGTGGCCAACTGTCCAGACATCTTGCAGCCCATCAGTGCAGTAGCTGAGTATCTGGGCTGCCAGATATCTGAAAACCCCAGACGTATAGATAAAAGGGACAGTCTGACAGCAGATAGCCTGCAAAAGATAAGGCTTATCACTAAACATGACAGAATTATTTGAGATTATATTCCCTGAGTTCCTTGCTTGCAAGGTCAACAGACCTATGGATGTTTTAGAAAGACTGACCTGAGGGATAGCTGAACAAGTATCTTAAGCTCTCGTACTGTTCCTAGGGAGCTGGTAATTGTGATCCCAATGGCTTCGTCACGTAAGGGACTCATCAGATAAAACACCCACTACTGGGAAACCACCTTTACCCACATCCAAAAATAAGCATAGTCTTCGAAAGACAAAAGGATAACTACAGCTTAAAGATAGGAAAGAAAAGCATCCTTCAAAAACAGTCTATCTATCTGTCTTCTCACTCATTTCCATTGTTTATTATTGTCATTATTTACACTCGTATTTAATTTCCGCTGCTGTTAGAGAAACAGGTTTGTCTGCTGAAATGTAGTGGCATTTAAGAGGTAATCAAGATCTCAGAGAAGATGAGCTGCATTCTGAAAGAACATTTCACCTTCTGCATTTGATATCCTCATTACATGAACTGTAAGACTTTAACCACCATATCAAGGAGTAAAAGTGTTCCTTTAAAACCAGCCCTTTTTAATTGCTGAAGGCTGTCACAAATGCAACATGGCACAGTCTAGTCCTGCATTTATAGCAAGTGTCTACACCCTTGGGCATTCACTGGGATTTTTTCCTCTGATATAAATACACGTACAGAGGCACACACATCACACACACACATCTATAAATCCATTTAGGCATAGGACTATATTTATGATACAAAACGATTGCTTCCTTTTTTATACCCAGCTCATGAATAATTTGGGAAGACTGAGGTATTTTCCCCTGCATTACAAAGCTTAATTGTTTGGCTTCTTCACTTATCTTTGGCTCTGATTTGTAATTTATGTCTTTGCACAGCTTTCAGATATAGAACACTTCTTTTGTCCTTTGCCCATAACATTTAATTTCTCTCCCGCTGATTATTTATCTCTGTAATTTAAAGCTATATTATTTAATACTACAACCCATAAAGTGTTTGGGGATGCCATTTGTATGAAAGATGCTGCACAAAATAGAACAGCATTGTCCTATGATTCCAAGCTCTTGGTACATACAGCACATACTGTTTCACAACTCTAACACAGCCATGCATTCCACATCAATACATTGTTTATTTTTTCAGGATATCAAACTGTACACGCTTTGAAATATATAGAAACAGAACTACTTTTTTTTTCCCCCTCCCTCTTGAAGCATTTGCTCTTCAGCGACTGAAGGGAAGCAGAAAAAGCTTTTGCTCAAGTAGCAACAGTGACCTCTAGTGTGCTTTTAAAATGCCTTCCATTGTATTCTCATCCATTGTTCCTTTAACCTTTAGGGCATTATTTAAGAACAATTTTCCGGATAGTATTTGGACTAATTTTCTTATTGACTTAAGTCTATACCAGAACGCGATTCTTGGGCGATCTTCTTTTATCCTCATAATCTATGGGTAAAGCAAGTGTGTCTTCATTAATGACTGTAATTATCATATATAAAGTTGTCATTTAAATGAGCAATCATCTCTCTTGCACACACACACATACAAAAATTGAGCTTTATTCGTAGCAGGAATTGAAATTTGGCTAAATATCCTATTTAGCTTCAAGCAGTAAACATCAGGAGCACAGATTGCATTGGTTGACAGAGTTTGTCAGCCAAGACCACAGGTTTTCCCCCTTCCCCTCCCCATTTTTTTTTTAACCATACTAGCCTATACCACGCACAGATTGTCTTTCAAATGAGGAATGTTGCAAGAACACTCCATAGTGCATACAACTGTTAAATTGGCACTGCTGTCACTAAGCCTATGTCAGCACTTCCAATCTAAGCTGCTATTTTCAGGAGTTTAAAATTCAGTTACATGAGCCGTTATGTACTGGCAACTTTGTGCACGTGGCCCTTCAGGGAAGAGGGTTATTCTGAACTAGGGAAGCATGTGCTGGCATTATGGGTAAATTTTCGTGCATGCATTTATGTGTGCATGTGTCCATACTTCAGCATGTTTGGAAAGCACGGTGCAAATTTCAGACCTATATCTGCTGAGCTTTGTTAAACTACTTGAAAGGCAGAGATCTACTTACTTATTACTTTCCTTCCTCTTTCCTTAGACGTCAGAGCCAGCCTTTCCTCATAATAAAATGTTTCTCTCAGCTCTGCTGAATTTTAAGAAGAAAAGTGAATTGTTTGTGAAGCTGGTTAATTCTGAGAGTCATTCCATGGAACTCCACACAGCTTAAAGAGAGCAGATCTGGAGAAACGTTTTAAAAGAAAAGCATCTGCAGCCTGTGTGCATACTGGCAAGCAAAACAACAGACACCAAGAGCAGCTGAGCCCACTTACACTAACAGCATCTATAACCTGCATCCTACTTCACAACCATCACCTGGGTGCTGATAGTTAAAGTGGGACCCTGCTATTGTTTATTCTTCAGCATTCACGTGGCACTGTTTCCCAGTAAGGCTCTGCCTGGGCCACAGCTCAGCCAGCACCTCAACCTCAAGCAAGCATTCTCAGTGCAACTGTTTGCATGCTTAATGGAGGACGCATTTCAATTGGCTTTCTGCAGCTCCTATTTTACACCACCAGCCAAAAGGCATCTCCTATGTCTTTGTTTCAGAGGAAAGGATCCCTGTGATCTATCAAATCACTGAGACACGTTTTTTTAAGACGAGAACATGACAAACTGGGACTCTATCTTTCAGTCATGGTGCTGAAGTCTCAATTTTCCTTCCCACAAACGTGTGAATTAGGAATGGTGATGGCCTTAATTTGATTCCTCTGGCTTTTCTCAAGCAGTGACAGCATCCCAATGCCGTTTTTTATTTTAATTTAAAGGGTGTCTGGATCCATTCAGGGCTCAAGTTAAGGAGAGGGAAGGCTTTGTTCATGTATTTAGATGAAGAAATGAGTTTAAGAAATCCAGGAAAAAGATGTGAATGGAAGGAATTATAATTTGTAGACCTTTGATGTTTCAGCTGCATTGCTGGGGAGGAAGAAAGTCAGATTTCTGCTTGTCTAAGAGCAAAAGAAAGAAAAAAGAGCAAGAAATACAAGTTGCAGAGGTCCCAGATGAGTCTCATGGATGGCTTGCACCTACATCCCTTGGACACTTGACTCCCACTGATCAAAATTAAGGCTTGGCACTGAACAAGGAGCGGCAGAGAGCACAGCAGTCCTGAGCTGGCGATGGCAGTTGTGCTGTACCTGCAGCCCCATGACTGGTCAATGGAAAACACCACCCTGCTTTTGGGCATGGCAGCCTGAAATCCACAAAAAGATTTCCTGACATTTGGGAAATACGAGCAGGACGTCATGGCTCCAAAGTACTTGGGAAAAGAAAGGGGTTTTTTTGTGCCTGGCCAAACTCATGTTAGCCCAGGGAAGCAGATGAAGGCAGCTGAAGATGATCGTAAACCTTGCTCACAATTTGGGGCAAAATTAGCTGTGATGCAAACCCTTGGCACAGGCTCTTCTTCACATCGGACTTTCTTCAGGGCACTTTCCCAAGCCAGCATCATACCCATCCGTAGTTTCTTTCCTGAGAGCCCTCTGCTGAACAGGGCTCTATCTTAATGAAGAACATACTGCTTTTGGGTCTGCCCTTCCTCCCTAGCCACACAAAATCCTGTACCAGGCTGAACAACACCGTCTGCTGAACACCAGCTTCTTCTAACAGGAAAGCACAGCTCTTAAGAGTTTTCAGTGCTTTTCTTCTTTTCCCTTTACCCATCTGTAAACAGCATAAATTAGTAATCAAAAAGATACAGCCCTCTAAATCTTTTATGATGGTGTGAGTGAGAGTAAAACTTGCAGACCAAAGGCTCTAATACACACATAGTTGTAAAGGTCTTTGTTTAAGGATAAGACTGAAAAGGCTGGAGGCTCATCCCTCCCCTCACCTGCTCTTTGTGAGTTAATTACAATCTGAATGAGCCGCCTGTCTCAGGGTCTTTCTTCAGGGCACTTTCTCGCACAATGCCGCAGATCTACATCAATTATCTCAGCAATCTCTTTTATTACTTAGTTTTAAAATACCCACTTGCGACAAAGCTATGCTGTTGCCTCACATAACTTGCTAGGCTGCTGGAGCACAGCTTTACCTCGTGATTTTCTTTCCTTTTTTGCTCACCTCTCAGTCAGCAGATACACGTGCATGTGTGCAAGCAGATCTGGTACAATATCAAGCAGATCTATACATGACCAGGATCCATGCTTTAGCGCCTTGGACCACATCTAGGATAAATAATTTGGTTCCACAAAGAGGAGGGAGGGAGGGAGTCCGCTCAGTACTTTAGGAACCTTATGTCTGGACACCATACACCTCTGCAGCTCCCACTGAGGTCAAATGACCTCTAAAGGTGGAGCTGTGCCCAGGACTAAGTAGATTTTAAGAATAAAGGACAACAAGGATGTTACAAAGAACACAAAGGGTAACAAGGTACCAAGGATGCTCTGCGTGCTCTCTTATATGAAAAAAGAGCCTGAGCTTCTCCAAACTAGAAGCCAGGTGGTTGTGCATAGCTGCAGTGCTGCACTCAAGCCCTGCTCAGACACAGGCCTGTGCTACCATGACTTCCCATCTTCTCAATGCATCAGCAGCACAAGCACCTTTCTCTGTATAAACATGCCACATCCTGAAATTCTGTCTCTCTCTTTTTTTTTTTTTTAATCATTTATGGGAACCTTCCTGTCAGAGTGCAGACCTGTGGATGTCAGCGGGACTTAGTCTGACTTGTGGTTTCAATTTGTTTGCATTAAGAAGGGCTATTCTGCTTCAAAACAATGTTTCCACACCTGGTAGCAGCTTCCAGCATCACTCAGTGATGGAAACATTAGGGTCAGGCAAGCATAGTCCTCCTCTGTCCTGCTTCCTAAAAGAAAAAAAAAAAATCAATGGCTCCAGAAGTTTCTGAACTGGAGATTCCACTCAGTTCATTAATAACCACCAGTGGAGCTCCGCTAATACTGGGATTAGGCAATTTTATTTTGTTTTGCATCAGATTTATTCTGGTCTCCTCAGCATCCTGTGCCAATGAGTAGCACAGTTTCATTATGTACTGCGCAAAAAAGCACTGCCTTTTAAAAACAAACAAACAAACACTGCTTTGGTCATTCTATTCACCCTCTCATTTTTGTATTTATTAATTTCCAAGCTGAATGAGCCATGGGACTTAATTGGACCAGGAAAGCTAAAAAAGAGCACCTGAGTAGAACCACCATAGCCCCAGTAACACATCAGAACAAGCATTGTGGAAGGAGGAAAATGAAACAGAAGTGGGAAGCAAGACAGCTATTATAACAAAAATAGCCTCATTTGCACAGACGTTTGAGTTACAGTGCACAAAGAGCTGAAGAGGTACTTCCCTGGCTTATGAAGCTATTTCTATACTGGCGTGAGGTCCACAAGCACACATACTAGCGCTGCGTTGAAATAATGGGAAGCAGAGATGCAAGTTACTGGCCCAAAGTTAGGTAGCAGTGAAACAGCACTAGGCAGGGTCCTGCTCTCATCTATACTTGTGCAGAGCAAAGGAGCACTTCTCTGGAGAGCACACATGTCTGCTGCAGAGCTGTGAGTGCCCAAGAGCCTGCAGTGATATCTGACAGGGGAGAACTTCCCTGAGTGTCAGTGGTTTACGTTTTTGAGAAGTGGGGTGAAGTCTATATCCTTTTCTTCATCCTTAATAATAATAACAATCTAGAAGACAATCTATTTTAACTTCATAATTGGATTATTCCTCCAATTGGACAAAAAAGTTGAGGAGAGGGTGATGAAAAGTTCGGTATTTTAATGGAAAGGGGATAACGGAAGAATTGGAAGTCTCCTGTCCGTAAACTCAGAATGGATGTATTAAAGACTATTATTTTTCTCTTTTCCCCCTGATATATAATTTCTTACCACCACACTGAGGCTATGGCTTTGCTCAAGTTCAGCATGATTTTTCAGAAAGCCAGGCTTCAGTCACTTTCTAAGTAAAAAGAAACGGTATTGGCTGCAAAGGTATCAATATTTCATCAGGTCTTTGTTCAGCACTGGTTTTAGCTTTTCTTAATGGTGCACTTTACCAGGCAGCTTTTTCATACATCATTAAACAGCAGCTATAGCACTTGTGCCCTGTTTCTGATTTACCGTAGATAGTAATGTTTAAGATCACATTAAACACCACACATGCTCTCAGCTATTTGAGCAACATCACAGTAATGAACAGTCAATAGTCTTACTAAATTAGTACCCTTTGGAGCTCCCATTACTGAATCAAGTAAGTATCCTTGGTCCTCTGGTGAGGCTATTCTAATGCGAAATAATGAATTTAGTGCCTAATCAAAACTTAGGGGGTCCTTTTCCCTTCTGACTTTCAAGAGTAAATTATATCAATTATGTAGAATAGATCTAATACTTCCAGCGCCCAGGTCCTAGAAGATGCTGCTTAATGATCACCAGGAGTGATTCAAATGCCAAGGTCCAGCCACACGCTAATAAAACCAGTGAGGGAGGCAATGGGAGAAGAGCTGCTCTGATGTTAGGAACACTCAAAGAGAAGAAAACAGAGTACGAGTTCTCTTTCCAGTTCTGACAGAGACTCCTGACCAAGTGCCATCAGAACCATTTGTATTTCTGCCTCCTCTTTGCAGAGGGGGAACACCACTCCTTCTTAACCCTAAGAAGCTCTGCACAGCACTTGTTCAGAGCACAGGAAAAAGTTTTTTACAGTAAGGCCCAGCACTGTGAAGCCTTCACCTCAGCTGATGCCTAAAGTCGCTGCCGAGATTGATTTCTCTTACCTATGTGGAAATAGCAATTAAGATAAGGTATGCCTGACCAGTAAATGACTTGCAGACATTGGCCAAGACTTTAAGAACACAGGAGACCAGTACCTACCTCCATGAATCTAAATATAGAGCACAACTCTCACTGCTGTCTCACAGTGACACCAGTTCCAAGTGTCTCAGTATGCATTTAGATGCCTAACTTCACACTCCTGTTTTATTTTTTAAATCACAATCCCTATATAAGCGTGGAGAGCGAAGCATTTTCACTGATCTCCGTAGAAACAATACAGGGCTTTGCGAGAACAAACTGTACCACATAATCTAGGAAGCAGACACTTTAGGAAAGCTGTGCTATTGGCCAATGGGACAATAGTAAGAGAGGTAATAGAAATTTATGCCAAATTTAGAGGAAATTGTATTTGCTCTTTTTTGTCATCCATTTGCAAAGCACATCACCTACTAATAACATTGTTAGTGTTCCAAAGCACTCTATGATTTCCTGCAAAGAAAATACACTATTTTCATAATGAAAATGTGTGTTTCAGAACAGCTCCACATTACAGCCTCAGTATTCTTTGCAAGTTACCATTCTTTTTGTTAATACTGTAAATCTCTTAATCAGGGTGGCCCAGTATCACATCACTAAAAAAGTGGCACAAGCATTGCATTTCCAGCCTACCTGTAACACTACAATGCCGTGGAAAGCACAGCAACAGCAGCAAAGTCCTGGGCTGCAGCAAGTGAGGATATGCCTATAAGGCCTCAGGTGGGCAGCATCTCCAATGAAACCCTCTTGCCTCCACTGCCAACCCTTAAATGAGGCCTGAGAAGGGGTGGATCCTGGCTCCACACCTTCTGGTCACTCAATGCCTTGCACTCACCTGAGCTCCCCTTGGTTGGCCCTGCCTTCCTACCAGGTGCTCAATGACTGGTTCAGGCTGTGACTTAGCATTTCTGCTAATGCCTGAACTGTGATAAATTCATATCACGGATTATTTTTAAGTTTCATCAGAGCTGATTTCAGTTCTAGTGAAACAATTTATAAATTCCAAAGTAGGTCCTCTGCTGCTTTCGAGAATCCCCATTTTTGTTGATACTGACCGGGTAGAAACGCAGTCCCAGCAGATGACAAATTGGACGGGACTACAACTGGGAGCTCCTGAATAGAACACTGGTTCTTAAAGCTAATCTTTCAAACACAGAAACTCAAAATAGCATGAAGAATGCTGCTCTTCATTCATGCTTGGGGGTTCCTTATAGCCTTGTATGGCAAAGCTCAAACTGCATCCTCAAGTTTTCATTTCCCATAGCACTGTAATATACCAAAGCTACTGCTAGCTCTCTAACAGCATTCAGGCTACAGATACCATCATGCTCTGAGCCCCATTACCACCCCAGCAGCCCATAGCTTTCAAAGAGGATTTCAAGTGTGGCTGAGCATGTTGCAAACCCAGACTCCTCTGGAAATCCCCAGCTTTGTTAGCAGTTATTAAACACATAAGATAGCCGTATCCAGTGTATGAGTCTACACTGCTGTTTCATAGTCCACCTCATGTTCAGGAGAACAGTCAGAATTGTCATACATTGATGCTTTGATAACTGCTCCACGAGTACGTAAGCGTAATGTCTGTCCAGCCAGGATTTGCTCTATAGAAGCTATGTGTATCCTTCAAGCCAATCCAGCAGCTTGTAGTGAGTTTGTTCCACATACACATACATAAAAGCAGCTGAACAAACCATGGCTCAGAGTTGCTTCAAGATACTTCAAGATACAGCAAAACATAGCAAGGAAATACAATCAATTTTTTTTTTTTTTCCCCAAAAATTTTGTTTTCTTTTGTGAGAAAAGGGACAAAACCACACTGCAATGCAGGTGAGATCGCTTTTTTGCAGTGACTCCTGCACACATTGCAGCTTAGTAAGAAGCTGGCATTGATACTTCAGAAAACACCCTTGAACACTCATGTTTCCAGAAGCATTGTGGAGAGGAATGGCAATAGACAACTAGTTGGACACAGACAACAGGCTGGCCATGAGCCAGCAGTGTGCCAAGAAGGCCAGTGGTACTCTGGGATGCATTACAAAGAGTGTAACCAGAAGATCAAGGGAGGTGATCTGATCCTCTCCTTCTACTCTGCCCTGGTGAGGCCACATTTACAATACTGTGTCCAGTTCTGGGCACCCCAGTTCTAAAATGACAGAGATCTCCTAAAAGGAATCCAGCAGAGGGCCATAAAGATGATAACGGTCCTGGAGTATCTTCTGTATGAGGAAAGGCTGAGAGACCTGGGGCTGTTCAGCCTGGGGAAATGAAGACTGAGGGGGGATGTGATTAATGTCTGTAAATATCTAAAGAGAGGTGGGAGGAAAATGGATGAAGCCAGGCACCTTACAGTAGTGCCCAGTGACAGGACAAGGGGCAATGGACACAAAATGGAACGCAGAAAATTCCATATTAACACACAGAAGAATTTCTTTACAGTAAGGATGACAGAGCACTGGAACAGGCTGCCCTGAGAGGTGGTGATGTCTCCTTTTATGAAGATATTCAGGACCCATCTGAATGCCTACCTGTGCAACTTGCTGTAGGCAACCTGCTTTAACAGGGAGGTTGGACTCAATGATCCCCTGAGGTCCCTTCCAACCCCTGCAATTCTGTGATTAGAAGATGCTCCAGATCCTGAGTGCAGCACAAGTTACAGGGTGGCTGCACCACTGCTCATCATATGACACAGCTGTGCCCAGAGCCACACAGCTGCAAACAGCCACAGGCTTTCACCCAATGTGCTTTGAAGTAAAGAGAAATATTATTGATCACAGCAGGCTTTGGATGAAGCCAGTGCAGAGGAAACAGAACTGATACTTATCAGAAGCAAGGAGGCTGTTTTTCTTTCCTGGTTTTGATTGATTTTGTCATTCACTTGTGATTTCTTACTGCTTTACCCCGCACAAGACTTAGCTAGAGAGTCTCAATGATAGCAATTGATTTGTTTGTTTGAATGAAGGGAGTTACTTTTACGTTTTCTATGGGCCCTTGTCTTGGTTGGGTTGAACAGTGATTCCAAACCCCTTCTCATGCCCAAATCCTGCAAAGACATGTACACTGAACGTTGCAGGCAGTTGTTTGTCAGCTTGGGATTCAATAGGCATGCAAAATATCTGTACAAGTCTTTGCACGTTTTGGACCTGCAGCACTCACAGTTCTATTAATAGCAATAATTAGCACAGACAAATCCATGAAGAGAAATCAAGCCAGGGCTTTGATTCAATTCCCTTTAATTGTAAAAACAAACAAACAAATCCCTAACAACACACTTTATTACCTGAAGGTCTCATTCCTTTTCAGGGGTCTCCTGGAACCACTTCAGCTGTTTCTGCCATGCAGAACATCAATCGTGAATCCCTTTGGCTTATGCAAGCACATCACATCACTGGAGAAAATATAAGGGTTCCCTAACCTTTGTTGGTAGGAAGGTTCCTGTTTCCTTCATCCCAACACATAAATCCATATTTGCTTTTCATTTGACAAGTCTGTGAAGGGCTTGTATATCCTTCTAAACTGTTCAAGGATCTACATATCTCTCATCTTGCTTAGCAATCCCAACTGTACACAACTGTTAAAGTTTCAGATCCATCAAGCTGTCATTCCTGCTATCCGCATGTAGAGAGGTTTTGGCTTGGGTTGGAGGTTTACAAGCAAGATTAAATCAGTGCTAACATCGGGTTCACATTTAATTCTTTAGAACAGCCGTGTTCTTAAAGGATTTTGACCTCAATACGACAAGAACTCTGGGAGATGAGCTTTTCTCAGGAGCTTTCTGAGATTTGTAATGGTGGAAATCTCCTAAGGCACATCCTGACATTTTATGCCATATTACGAACACAAGACAGAGCACTGGGGATTCTGGTTGTGTCGTTGAAAGCTGCAGGAACGCATGTTTACAAACTTAAAATATCTACCCTACAAAATGCAGGAAAGCACTGAATTTTGGGGCCCAGGCCAAGGTACCAGCATTTTCATGGAGAGCTTGATGTGTTAGCAGGTTACAGCACACTGTTTTCTTTATCAGCTATGAAAGATTGCATCTGATTTAATACACCTTTTTATTATTGGTTCTGAAATGTTGTTCAAAATCTTATTAAACAGCAAAATCTGAAAAGAAAAAAAATGTACTTCTGAGCCAAGTTCATCCGAAGTATGAGAGACATCTGGGAGGTTACTGCAAATACTTTATAGCAATATTCATTCATTCCAGTTTTAAAGGCATTGGATTCAATTATGTTTTCACCTTTTCTGTGTTTTCTTCCTGTCAGTGTTCTAGTGAACACGTTTGCTGGCAAGAATGCTTTCAGAGTGACTGACCCCATAGGAAGCACAGAACTGTTAGGAAGTGTTTGCAGTACATTTGATGTGAATATTCAGACTAGATGGTTGCTCCCAGCCACACAGCAGAGATGCCTCATCGACAGACAAAACCAAACAGCAGACCTTGAGCACACAGCAGGAGCAGGGCACAAGGAGCTGCTCCATCACCGCCGAGGGGGCAACTTCTGCCTTCCCCAATGACGCAAACAGCGAAATCATTGCTGCCATCAGCACGACAAGGAATGTACTTTCAAGAGCACGGAATGAAGTGGCAGGATGACTCAAATCTATGCCCAATTATTTAGCAAAAGCCAGGCTGAGGCACGTGTGAGCATGAGCCTCCTTGTAGACTTGCGCTGTGTGCTGACGGCATTGAAAATCTGCAGCAGGCAGCCAAGGAGAGCTGGCTGTGCCAGCAGGCACCGCTCCCACGCAGCTCTACTGCAGAACATGGCATGCTTGCCCGGATTCTGGCTAGCCCAGGGGATTCCTATGTTGAGGTGCGTCGGGATAAACCACAACAAACTAGCAGACACTTCAGCGTAGGAGCTGTGACGCATGCAGCTGAGCAAGTCACCCCGCTAACTTTATGGCCACATCTGTAACCTTTCAGGGCACTGCAGTTCCTTGCCAGATTGCAAAGATAGAGGAAATAATGTACTGCACATGCTCGGGTCACAACAGCTGAATGTACATGCTTACAGGATTTCAGTACAAAGGGCCAGATTGTCCAGCTGGTGTGTATCAGCCTAACTCCGTAATGAGGTTCTCTAGTCTTCTATCTGTCCTGCTAATGCTTACAAATAAAGCTCAGAACACATTTCTCGGCTCAGACTATTCACTCTCCTGATAAGAATGGGAGGTATGGGGCTGAATTACCCAAAGGAAAAGAAGATTTAAACGTGTTGTTGCTCAGTGATATACACCACTGTATCACAGTTACCTCAAAAGGCATTTTTGGGCACTTCAGTCCAAAGCACTGTTTTCATTTCTTGTCATCATGGCTAGACTATCTGCTTAGTTGGAGCTATCATAAAATCATAAGAAAATGTCTAGGGAGAGGTTGGTCTGGTGGGATCCAGGCACTTCCCAGCAAGAAAGTATTAGCCACAGAAGCCAGTGAGACTGCTGGCTACGGGGAGGACTCCTGGAATTCGTCTGCTGAATGAAGAGAGAAATTTTTCCATTTCCTAAGCAGTCCTTGTGCAGGACTATTCAGGGAATGGACTATCTCAGATGGATGGGTAAAAGAGAAGACACAGGTATTACAACAGCTATGTGCTATTTTAAGAATCTTTTACCTGGAGAGCATCTACCACTACCACATCCATCATATCCAGGCTTTCAAAGCACCTAAGATAGGCTCCCATCCTGATGGGTCCATTGGACAAGCCTTCCTCTTTCCCTCTTGGACTGTACAGACCCCCTCTTGCTCCAGAAGATGGATAAAAGCTGGCTAGCAGCCCAGAAAATATAGCATCAGCTTAGTTAGCTCTGTATCTCTTCCATCAGCTGGACAGATCAAACAGATATTGCCGGACAACTGATTTCTGTTAGCAAAGATAGTTTAATGCAGGTTTGCATCCCTCCTCCTTTATCCTTAGATAAATGGCATGACAGAAGGGAAAATTGCTTCCTGTCCTCCAAGAAAACCTAATGGGAGGAAAAAAATCGAATATGTTCATATCATTGCCAATAGCTGTATTAACTTCAGTTGCAGCAATATGTTCTGGATGAAAGGGACAAGAGATAAAAGTAAGCAGAGATATTACCCCTCCACCTTGTGCCAGATGGATAGAGGCTTTTCTCAGCCCATTCTGCTGAAAGCAACAGGCATGTCTGCAGCTCACTAGAACAACCTCAGTGAAGAATATGGGTCTGGTTCACCTTGCTAAGTCTGGGTGCCTGCAATATAGGCATTAACCTCTGAGCTGTACCAAGAGACTCACTTGGTATGGACTGTCCGAAAGCAGACATCTGTTTCAGGTTGAACTGACCCTAGGAGTTCCTGTTTCTCTTCCTTGCATATAAAGGAAGTCTAGACACAACATCCCTGCGCAAACGTTTCCAACAAACATGCCCAAAGCTAGGTGAGAATGATCCTACTACAGGCTTTATTTAGGTGTGGAGTTAATGCTCACAGCTGAGCCTGCAAATTTTGTGTGCTGTCGTTTGTCACAGTCGCATCAAAAGACAGAATGCCAAAGAAGCATTTCTCATTCATAAAATAGAAGCCCAAAAGAAAGCATTCCTAGAATTTTCTCTACCAATCACACTTTGGTTCCCTCTTATTCATGGCTGGGCCAGAAATAACTTTTTTTTATTTTATTTTATGATGCCTAATTAACCTCTCTTAAGATATCGTTGCTTTTGATAATGTCAAGCATACAACTAATACTGTGTTGCTTCATGGCAGACCAGAGGTGGCCAGGAAACACAAACAGAGATAAGGAGAGTTGAACACCATAACTGTAACCATATTCTCAGACACGAGTTCTCAGGTTCCTGAGTGAATTGGGTTGATAAGCCACATCACTACTTTCCAGGCATGAAAAAAAGAGGGCAAAACGGTAGCAACTCAAGCTGCTAGATTTTCATTTTAATTCTAAATGTTACTGTCTCTCATTTCTCAATCTCATTTCTCTCCCTGGCAGCCAATTTCAGTGTTTTGCTCTTAGAATAAAAACAACTGCCCAATTTCACCCCAGTTTCATCTCCTCCAAAACTGAAGAATTAATCCCAGGGGTGAGTTCTGTCCAGTGACTTCCTGCTAAAAATGCAAAGTGTTTTGCAAGCTTGGACAAGGACTGCTAAAAGCAACAGGCCAGATTCACCTTGGCATTGCTCTATTCCTACGCTGTCATAATAGTGCTTTAATCAACAAGCAGAACTGGCATAAAGCACTGATGCATCAGGCCCATCATATAGAGTACACCCACTTAATCAGGTAATCAACTTAATCAGGACACTTCCCAAGGAACCAAATTAAGCCTAATGACACCAAGTGGCAAGGACTGCTGCTTAATTGGGATAGTAATTTTGCTTATGGTAATTGGGATGCCTGCAGGTGATTAAATGGTACTGAGCTAAGAAGAGACAATCTCTGTGATGCTCACAGACTGGCAGTGATCTGTCTCTCTTCAAAAGGCTCTGTCAACAGTAGATCATCAAAACATGACTTTTACTGTCCCCCCATTCAGGCACTGTTTGAACAGAGAACTTTAAGATGGAAATGGAAACACTGAAACAAAAGGGAAAATCCTGAGGAACTTTTCTGGTTTGTCCTAACCCAAAACTAGATCCCGATGAAAACATAAGAAAACAGAAAACAAAACCAACCCATACTGGAAGATCTTTGTAGTTCATTAGAAGCTACTTTCTGCCAACGTGTGTGCAGCTGTGGGAGAGATGTTTCACAGCAGAGCAAGAATTAAGAGAAAAGGCAGTACTCACACTGGGGGGCGAGGGAGGACTCCATGCAGGTCAAGAGACCTGAGTGTAAGGAGAACAGGAGAGCTCAGAGAGCTGCTTCAAAGTATAATGAAAAGTTGACTGAAAAAGTTTAAAAACATTTTGCATAACAATGTCGTTTTTAACAACTCTAATTGCTATCCAGAGTAGGCATTAGGTTTTTTTATGGTTAAACCCATCCTTCAATTGAAATAGTTGAATTTGGACATCATAAAGTTCTTTTGAACTGGGTTGCTGATAAAAAGCAGCTCCCAGGGGAGCCAAGAGCTGTAGGAAACAGCAGTCAGGAGCCAGGGGGGACCCTGCACTACTTTACCTTTGGCAGCTGCCATCACTTCCTCGTAACCAGAGATCAACACTGAGCTGTAGAGAAGGAACCATATACATAATGCATTTTGATGGGTCCTAACACAACCCCACGTGAATGTATGTGTACGTGCTACCTGGTTATCACAGCCACTCTCACTGCTGCACCCACTGAATGAAATCCTCATGCTGCGTTCACCATATGCAGCAATTGCCTCTTTGTTATGGCTTCCTGGTGTCCCTCACACACAACACTCCACTTTTCTTTCAGAAAGACAGATTTGCATCCTGCTACTGGTCTACAGCATTTTTTTCTGGGTTTTGCTATGCCTTGCTTTCATCACATACTTCATGATTCAGTGTGCTCAACATACATCTGTGTATTTTTGGGTAGGCTGTTCTCTACATGACACTTAGTACAGAACATTATAAAGGATAACTCAGCCTTACCTCTGTAAGCATTTAATCTATTTGTTCCTGATTTATTGCCTTGTCATGTTATTAGCTTCATTAGAGGAACAAAATGAGTAAGTGTGTGTTCAGTGTGAGAACAGAGGGGAAATTCAGACTCCTGTTCGCCTTTATCCAGCTGCAGAGATTCCTGTAAGAGGACTGGCAAAGGAAGAGGCAGGAGAACGAAGCCCTAGTGGGGGAATTCTTAGGTCTCTAAACACCTCCAAATGGACGGATCTCTGCCCATTTATGTTTCTCAGACTGTGCTTGAACATCCCCAGAGGACCGCCAGCGGGGAACAGCCTCCAAAGATGCGGTATTTTTGTTTCCTGCTTCCTACTGCACGCTCCAGCAGGAATTTCCCCTTCATTCCCCGCCAGTTCCACAAAGCTGCAGGAAGCAGCCAGGCAATTGCAAAGGTAATTGCTCTCAAGGAAAATCTTCCAGCACGGTCAGGGAGGCCACGAGAGCGCTATTGCAGTTGTGTTTGCTGAGAGATGCCATTTGCCACGTGAACTCACCAACTCGGTGCTCACTCTCTCCCCCCATCTCTCCACTTTTGCCTGTTTTGCATCACAGACGATGAATCCAAAGTTGCACAGCAGTTGCTGGTGAGCCCAGCGAGATGACCCCCCTCCCCCATTACCGCTCACAAAACACAATAAATAAATTCTAATAAATATATCTTCAAATCAAAACCATTTTGAGTTGCTTAACCGAGTGCATATCTAGTCCTTTGTACACATATTTGTACAAAGTGTTGCCTGTAATTTTAAAGATGCTTGCCTCGGGGAGGTTTCGTTTTTCCATTGAAGTCCCCTTGATTTACTGTACGCAATATGTTACAGCTTCCTTATTTGCTCCTTTGGGACAGTTACTGACAGTAAATCTCTATTAAAATATTCTTCCATATGGTTGCATGAAAATTTTATTGCAGTGAGCCTGAGGCTGAAGGTCACAGCTGAGTAGCTGCAGTTAAGTATTGCAGTCTATGGACTCCGAGGTACATCTGTTCTGGGAGCTGGAGCAAAATTAGAATTTTACTGTCAATAGCAGTTCTCCAAAACTAGTTCCATTTGTTTACTGTTGCAGGCCCACAGCAAGGCAGTACCCTCCATATATGTGTTACAGGCCATTGTGGCTACATGATTTAAGTCTTCAGCTCCAATCCAGAATCTGGAGGTCGCTGGAGAGTCCCTAATGTATATTTCATTTACGATACATGAAAATTTAATTTTTTCTCACATGATTCGACTCTATTGCTTGCTTACACCATTTTTGGCACTGGCTTCCCCGTTCATGGAAAGCTTTCCTCAGCAGTACAAATCACACAAACTTTATAAATGTTACAGAAGTATTATTTTCAATCAGCAATTCACAAGCAAGCGGCCAGCTCCAGGAACACTTTGTCCTTCTTCACACAACAGGGTTGAGAAACCCCCTAATGCCAGTTGGCCATGCATTTTGGAGACCACTGATCCACCGGTCAGCAGGTCAGGCTCCTGTTGTAGAAATGCCCACGTTTTGTTCAACTTGGAAAGCTG
This sequence comes from Centrocercus urophasianus, assembly GCF_019232065.1. NCBI lineage: Eukaryota > Metazoa > Chordata > Aves > Galliformes > Phasianidae > Centrocercus > Centrocercus urophasianus. The sequence continues at coordinate 96,873,149 of NW_024884142.1, forward strand.
TTTGAAAACAATGTTCCATTGTGGAAGACCACAGAGGATCAGAGTGTTAGATTGCTCTAAACATTACATTTAGCAATTGCTGCCAGGGTCAGCCAAATGTTAATCTACTGCTTGTATTTGTTTGAAATAAAAAAGGAAACATCTAGGCATATTTCTAAGCCCATCTTGTTTAGCAATATGACATCTATCAGAATGGCTCGGAGCCAAACCAGGCCTTTCCAATATGTGGCGTAATTTGGAATTTCTAAAAGAGAAATCAAACCTAAAATGCATCTGTGATTTTAACCTACGTTAACAATGTTTTTTAAAAGGTTACAGCATCCAGCTTGATGGCGTTGTGGAAAACTGCCAGCTGAGAGATCTGAGAAGGTCAGCAACAGCGAATTTTTGAGACATTGAAGCCTTTTAGAAAGACAGCGATTTGGAGAACAATCAGCCCAGCTCCAGGCCCTCGGGGACACGGGCAGGAGGTGTCACAGAAGAGGACCGCAGTGCCTGCACTACTCATGCTGACCATGAGTACTTGGATAGAGGTAATTTTTTTAACGCAGCCATGAGACCAAAAGGTTGGCACAGGAGGAGATGGGGAAAGTGTAATGTCTATGTCTAGACACAAACTCTAGTCTCCTCTGAAACTTGGGCTATTGCATGCATGGCACCAGCATGAATTCATAGCCTAACAGTGTATCTGGATGCAAGGATATCATGAAAGCCTAGACGTACTGGCATTTTTTTTGTTTTGTTTTGTTTTGAACAATGGCTATTTCTAGATCAACGTATATACAAGAATGTACATATACTACAAGTACAGCATGTGACACAACGCCTGTGTGGTATAAATGGCAAACTCTGCACAGCCAGAATTTCAATTTCTAGCATTGCTATTAATTGCTTGCTTAAAATTGTGTGAGAGTTAACCAAGGGTAGCAGCCCTCCACCTAAATCACTGCACATCCCCACGTGCAGAATACACACACGGCACATGGCAAAGAAGTCTCCCATTTTGTTGGCTGAGCTGTAAAGGACAAGGAGCACTTTGGCTCAATATGTGATCAAACAGCTGATGAAGATACATTGGAATCTACCGATCAGCTCTCTGATAGCACATGACAGGTCTTGTTATACTGACAGCAATGATCCTCAATCAAAAACAGGTGAAGGGTTTGAGCTGTGAAGGTGCTGTCTTTGAGCAACTGCCTGGCTCTCAGTAACTGGTTCTTTCTACATTTCAAACAATGTGGAAATCTATCTTGTGCTGAAGACACCTATCATGTTTTACAGGTGAGAGTTAATACTAATTAGACATTTTGGTACTCACAGGCTTAATTACTTCACTTGAATCTTGTTTTTCAAAGTAGGACAGACATAAACTTGCCATAATATTTTACCAAAATAGACAAGTACTGTAAAGAAGTGAAACAAATTCCCCACTGCTCTCTCCCACGCCCTGAGAAGCCGATAAAAATGATATTAGGTGATTAAACATAGAAATAAAAAAAGGAGGTAGACATAATGATAGACTGTAATGAAGTCAAACAGCTGGCAGACTCCTTGGTGAATTTGCCACCTGATGACTTGTACTAAGATCCAGGCAATGCCCCCAGCTCTCCGATCAGACAGCAGCCCCTGGTACACATGCTGAACACTGCCTCCCGTTCATTAATTGGCTTGATGGAAACTCGCTGTCTTGCTATAAGGACAAAAAACTCTACTTCATATGTGTGCATCTGGGGAGCAAAAAAATAAAGCGACCACCTCCAGTGCTCTAAAAAACCCACAGTAATGTAAAATTAATGATCCTGAATGAATTTTGGCTAATTTGCAGATTGGGATTAAACTTGCAAACACCAGTCTCATCCAGAAGAGGTAAAGGCTTTCCTTCTTAATTTGAGAAAAATGTGTTTCAAGATCTGATTGTTGAATGCAGGAACTGCTTTCAGAAAAGGTTCCCTCTTACTGAATTCCTGCACAAGGTGAGGAAAAAGAAGCTTCTAAATCTGCTTTTAAGGGAGGAGGGAGGACTCACAGGTGAGTTCCTGTTATCACCATCCAACCTCCAACTAACTCCCTGGCAGTGTTCAAGAGGCGTCTGGATGATGTGCTGCTTGATATGGTTTAGTGCTAGTGGAGGCAATGGTGATGAGGAGACGGTTGGACTAGATGATCTTGTAGGTCGTTTCCAACCTTGTGATTCTATGATTCTATGACATCTAAAATTCCATTTCCGTTTCTTATTAATAATAAATACGAGTCCAAAGCCAGGGCCATCTTCACTCTGATCACTGGCCATATTCCCATCAGCTCCTTGCATGCAGCATGCACACAGGTCTTGACTGCAGAGCCCCCCAGATGTGCTGCAAACAACCAGCTGTCCTGTCCCCAGGACCACTCAAAGCAAAGCATGTCCTTAAACCTTTGGAGGGTCAGATGTGGCTGATGCCCATCCTTGCTGTGCTGTCTCTATTCCTGCTCCATGCAGGCTGCAGGCCTCTGTGCAGGCATTCACTCTACAGAAAGCAACTGGAAGGCAACAAGATCCTCAATGGCTGTTTATGCATCTTTACAAAGCAGAAGCGTGTTATCTTACAGCTATCTCCTCTGTCTGCCAGAAACAGCTTTCTACTAACTGGTAACACAATGCTTGGTGTGAACTATGAGTAAATACTGCAGCCTGCAGAATTTTTAAAGCTAGCTCAGTGCAAAGGTCTGTGTTACAGCCTATGCATATGCCTGTTTACCCATGTTTTCATTTCTTCATCTCTACACCTTTTTACACATAACAGTGACATAGGATGCTAGCCTCAGAGTGGGGAAGAACCCTATTCTCTTCTAAAATTATCCACTTTGTTTGTCTTTCTCTCTTTAAAGCACATTTTGACAAAGAGGGATGGTTTCTCGTTTGGTATTCATATTTGCCATGTTAATGATGACAACTGCTCACAGACCAGAGGAGCTTTATTCTGAGTACCAGCAAAAACAAAATAACAACTCCATACCCTTAATTCCCCTCTCAAGTTCCCAGCATCTACAGGAATAACATTTGAACAATCTGAGAAAGCACACTTTTGCCTCTCTCCAGAATTCTTTTCCTTTGAGACCAAGCCTGCTCTTCTCTTTCTTGGGACCTGCAGCTGGGAAAGAGCTCAGCCTGCAGCCAGCTCGTACAGCAGCACTGGACTCTGCCCAACAAGTGGGGCTTCCCCACAGCTCAAATACTTTTATTATTTGTTTCTGAATTGTTTTTTTTCCCTCAAGCTAAACTCTGAATCTTCCCCTTCTACATTACATCCTTTTCCCATCTGCTTGGCCCCTTGCCTAAAAATTGTTTTGCTGTTTACATTTTATCTGCACCAGTATTTATTTTTACAAGTTCTGCTTGTTCCCCAAGTTCCCCAAATTCTGCTTCAAACTCTCTCCCATGCTCATCATCAGGCTTCTGTTCATCCACCACCTCGCTCCTGTCCCTTGGCTGCCTCAGTGGCCTTTTCCTTTCCCACTCCTCATCTTCCTTCTCCACTCTCTCCCTTTTGCCCCCCAAGTCCCCAGGTCACCCTCTGTCTCCGACTCCTTCGTTTTCACACCATGGACAAACCCTCTGCAGGAATGTCCCTGTCTCCTTGCCCTCTTCCCAGCACCATTCTCATAAGCAAAAAATACACACGGTTGCAGAGGGGCTTTTGAAAGCTTGATATACATAAATAAAAGCAAGTTGGTGACTTATTTATTTTCTCAATATCTATTAAACACAGCATAAAATGCAGTGGACATATTTAGACTGGAAATTAGAAGAAGGTTTATAACCACCAGAAGAAAGACAGCCTCTCAGTAGGAGTAGTGAGGGCAAGAAACCTAAATGGTTTCAAGATGCAAATAGATAAGTGTTTGAAAGGCATCATATGATGTGGTTGCCTTCCACAGCAGGGGACAGGACTTGATGACTTAGGAAGTTCCTTTCAGTCTTAATTCTTATCTTCTTGTGTGGGCTGAATATCACCCACAAGCCTGTGCTCAAGCCTAGGGGATGGGGAAACATGGTGAAGGCTGCTGCAGGCCTCAGCGGGCTGCAGTCACTCCTGTTACAACCCAAGGGCAGAGGGTACGGGTAAAGGGCTCCCAAGTGTGTTTTAAAAGGGTGATGAAGAGCCTAGGCTGCTCACACGTCAATGTAACACGCTGCCATGCCTTCTCTGCTTTTTCTCCAGACAAAAGAGGACTGCAGCTAGGATTACTTTTTTCCAGTTTCTGAGAAGTTGCATGCCTTCATCTCAGACCATCAGGCTCTGCAGAACTCACAGAAACACAGAATTATAGGGATAGGAAGGGAGCTTGAGAGAACCCAGTCCAGAGCAGGTTCCCTGCATTAGGTTACATGGGAAAGCACCAGATGGGTTTTGAATATCTCCGGAGAAGGAGCTCCTGCCACCAATCTGAGCAGCCTGTTCCGGTGCTCTGTCACCCTCACAGTAAAAAGCTTCTTTCTCATGTTCCAGTGGAACCTCCTGTGCTCCTTTTTGTGCTCACTGCACCCTGTCTTGCCGCTGGGCACTAGTGTAAAGAGCCTGGCCCTATCCTCTTTACTCTTTAGATATTTACAATCTCTCTGTACTGCTGATCACAACCCTCTGAGCTCTGTCAATCAATTGGCTCTTAATCCACCTCACTGTCAACTCATCTATCCCAAAATTCCTAAGCCTATCTAGAAGAACATTATGGGATACAACGTCAAAAGCCTGTCTGAAATCAAGGTAGACAACACCCGCTGCTCTATCCCCATCTACTCAGCTGGTGATGACATTGTAGAAGGCTACCAGATTGGTCAAGCATGATTTCTCCTGCATGTTAATGGATATATGCTCTGCGTATAGGGTTTCGGATGAATTAACATGCTAAAACACAAAGTAAAATTAAACTAAAAAGCAAAATCCAACATCATCCCCTGGTCCCTGTACTGAGTCTGCAGAATGAAGGCTCACATGACAGCCCAGCACGACCTAAACACAACCTGCATCCAGGCCACTTTGAGAAGACATCTCCCCTGCTGGCCAGCAGCCCCTGCTCTGAGCTCAAAATGTGATGGCTTAAGCCTCCATTGGAAGATGGATTTATCATTTTCAGCAAAAGGAAAACATTTTGTTTTGTAGTGAAAGCCAGCTATGAGCGCTCGCCCAGGCACTCACAGCAGCTCTACTGAAGGGAGCTGACTTGTTAAGCTGTTTTAATTCACCTGCCCCAAAGTGCTGCAAGCAGTAGCAGCTGGGGATGACATGGTCAGCATCAGTGCTTGCAGGGCAAGTTGACATCTGCAAATCTTCTAAGATCTACATAACACAACCCACAAAGTCCCTTCATACTAGCTCTGTCTGTCATTTATTATTTGTTCCTTTGCCTGCAGCTCCTTTTGAAGCTTTAAAAGCTTTTGTTTTTGATAGTAAAAGGATATTTGTGCCTTGACTGTAGAAATGTCAGGCCCTGTATTGTTCAGTCCACAATAAAATATGTTTCAGTTTGATTTATTGCTCTCAGTTTACTTTGCCTTAAGTTGGCAGCATTTCCTGGTTTGGATTTTGCTGATGGCTTTACAGTTCCTTTTTCTGTATTAGGGCAGCCAGTTTTATTTCTGTTATTCCTGCTCCAGGACTATATTCAAAATGACTAGAAGTTGTAGTGTTTGAAATCTGATTATTTACAGCAATGCCTAGACTTGTGAATGCATTTCCAGTAGAAGTTGTCTGAAAGCGGACACATGGACTCAATTGAAGACATGTTTTTAAAGTTACTTGTCAGAGGAATGAATACTTCTGGCTGCTTCAGAGCTTTTAAGGGCTTGCTTTTTTTATAGTCAAATTATATTTAGGGCAAGAAAAAAAAAAAAAAGCCAACAATAACAACAACAACAAAAAACCCACAATCAGAAAACCATAAGACCATGCAGGTTTCAAAATGCAAGCCTGCTCTGTGAGCCAGCAACAGGGACAACCAGGCCTGGGGTGAGATGGTCGCAGGCAGAGCCCTGTCACCTTCCCAACAGCTGAGCTGCACACATGGGTCTGGGAGCTCCCTACGGCAAACCCAACCCTATGTAGGTTGTAGGCAAATCAGCCTGCTCGGATCCACTTAGCATCTTCTCATATCTTTCAAAGTGCTTATCACATGCTTGCAAGCCTTCCCACAGCCCACACAGCACTTAATGAATAAGTTGGAGAGATGCTGTCTGCCTGACCATTCGAGGCATTCTGTCTTGTGAAGTTTACTTCCCTACCTGTGCTGCAGGACTGACGACATCGTGCTGCACCCAAGTGCTGTGAGATCTACAGACTGGTGTGGAAATTTCCAAAGGAGATGAACCACCCTAAAATTCCACCTCAAGTCTGTCACTGTATTACCATTACCTTTTTAAAAGCACAAGTCTAGATAGACTCTAATGAAACACAGCCAGCAAAGTCCTCAGTAGAAAATAAGAAGCTTGATGGAACAGCTGGCTGAAAATACCTCTAATAAAAATGAGGCATGTGTGAAGTTTCCAGGCCAACACAGGAACATTTTCCTACCAAAACAATATATGGGATTACATCTTTCTGAAAATGTGATGTAAAGTTTATTGAAGGAAGATGTTTGTTGTTTGCCTTAATGAGCTTTAAATTGACAGTTAAAGCTGTTTCTTCAAAGCACTATTCCTATGACTGCCGCTAGAGTCAGTGGGAACTGATGGGGCTCAGGGTGGGGCTTCGGTAGTGGAAACTGAATTTTGAAAGAGATTTTCGTTAAAACAATCTTCAGTTTGCCTGGCAAAGTCATGGGATACACAGCCAGGAAAAGGCATAAAGCCTTGAACACATAGATAGAGGAAACCAAATTTAGAAGGATGCCAGATTTGTCAAAATACACCCAGCAGACTCAGGACAGAGCCAAAACCAGATCTCCATCCAGCCTTTTCATTCCCAGAGCGGATGGTGCAAGCCCTCACAACAAAAGTTCCCAAACTTTCAAAGCACTCCTCTTCCAGAGGAAATGAACACCAGACCTGTGCAAAACAAGATCCCCAAAAAGCACGGTTACTCTGTCATAAGCACACCTTTCTGTTCTGAGCCAGTGCACCGCTCCTTGTCCCAGCACAAAGCCCAACAAAGAAGCATGGTGTAGGTTGTACTCACCTTGTTTTCCATCTCTATGTTTGGATGACATGTCTTCTAATATTCGTTTTTGCTTTCTCAGTGACACAATGAAGTTACAGAGAAAATGGATAGAAGTAGTAGAGTGATCCCCCAGAGCTGTCATGGGCACTTAAAAATGCACTACTTCAAGTCACAGAAATCTGCTTTTGCTATGTCAGTAACAAAGACAGTCACACGTAGGTTGGCTCTTGATCTTGGTCTAGCTGCTTTCCTGGGGTCCTTTCAGCATATATTTGACCACCAGGCCTCAGTAACTCCTTTCAGTTATTCTATATATCACACACAGTAAATCATACAGAGCCAACCCATCAATGACAATTGATCATGGTAGCTCCTTTGGAGCACTTACAGTTTATCACATCAATGGGGTTGTCATACATGCCTGCAAAGCCTGTAAGACAAACACAACATTCGTGTTCTACACATCCTTTGCTGCACAAGCTGGGTGGCCATTTTGAAAACGCTGTACCCTCCTCATGAGCACCACAATTACCATCACTTTACACATCTGCCTAACAAACCTCTAACTGCACCATCCTACTGGAGAAACTAAGGTGGGATTACTGTTATCTGTAACCCACAGCACCTTCAGAAGGATAAGGAAGTGTTTTCTTCTGCCAGCATTTATTATTTATGTTGTGGTCACATCTTGGGGTCATGAACGAGAGACTTCCTTCACTTGCAGTTGAAATCCTATCCCGAAGCATTAATATGCTGCATTTTCACATTCCATGCTTACTGCTTAATTTGATTTCAAATGGTGTATGTTACTACAGTCCCACTGAAGTGAATGGAAAGAGTCCAATTTACACCATGTACGAAGCTGGCTCCCTGCCACTGAAAAACAAATAAAATTAAAGTTCTCAGAAAAATTTTATCACCGCGTTCTAAGAGCTTGAAGATAAGGTACCTAGTGACAATGACAATGACCCCATCACAGTGGTATTAGGAACAGCAAGACACACTGTGTGAAACCAGGACCACAACATTTCAGAAGAGAATGTGGGTCAGCATGTTTGGTGTGTGTCATTTGATACAAGATTGATTCTTCAGTTTCCTTTAGAAAGTAGCCTAATTGTCACTACTTGTGAGTACTTTTGTATCTTGCCATGAAAATACCCGCCAGCCCTACTTGCTATCTTCCCCTACCAGGCCACTTCAATCTGAAATGCAGATCTCAGCGCCTGACCTTGGATGCCCACTTTGAAGAAGCTGGATGAAATCTCAAACTACAAAGCATTTGCAACTTCTGGTCTGAAGCCTGAAACAAATGACTGGCATGTAAACACGCCATAAATACCACTGTCTATAATCTCACCTTCAACTTTTATCAGGACTGAGGACACTCAATACTAAATTGATACACATTTACATTAAGGTAGCAGGAAGCTGAAACTCCAGGCCAAGCCACCATTTGTCTTAAGTAAACGCAGCATGTCAGCAATTCTGTTTACTCAATCCAAGGCTGCTTTCATTTCTTGCTTGTTTTGCTATATATTTATATTGAGGGAACACTTTCTCAGCAGCTTTTAGTCACTTCTTCAATGCATTTTATGAGGAGACAAAGTCAAATCACTATTACTTAATTAACACAATTGTGAAGACTTCACTCCAGCTACACAATAGCTCTCCTAATCTTGCAGAAGGATGCATGACTTCATTATTGAGTATATTGTTTCCTATAAACATATAAAACCCCTACAATAACAATCCCATCAGCTGAAATGAAGTTATCTGAGAACAGAATTAAACTCTAAATGACCCTTTGCTCCACTCCATAGACCCCTATTAATAATTCTAATCTAATCAGTGTGGATAAATGTACTGTTGCAGCCTATGCCAGGCACTCTGCCAGGAGGTCCTACTGCAGTCCATCCGATTCATTCCAGTCCAGAGCTTCTCTGGAGAAGATGCATCTCGCACTGAGAGGCCAATGCCTGATTTCCTCTTTTGTTATCTTTTAGTGGCAAAGTCATGTCCTTGTAACTGATAGACACTTTTCTTTGTAAATAACCCTGGAGTGACTGATAGAGCTTTTGCCAGACAAAGCCTGTAAATAGCTAGGCATTATTCATGCCAGGCCTGAGAACACTGTGTCACGGCTGACAAATTTATGGTAGATATGAGCTCACCTCTTCCACAAATATATACTTTCCCAGCAAATTCATCACATGTTTTAATGGCCCCATACTGAATTTGTCAGCTGTCTGTCCCTGCTCATTGTTTCCTTTGGATTCCTGTCAAGAATTGTTTGTTAAAATCATCTCCCTCTCCTATCCTTCAGCTGCTAGCCCCAGGAAAGATCAATGGTGACACATCTATTGATAATATTTTATATTCAGCTATTCAGGTCATAAATCATTTTAACAATGCTGATATGTTTATTGAGTGTCTGCTGGCATTGCAATTACACAGAAAGTGATGTCACTCTAAATCTTGGCTTTGTTGGATTGCATTTGATTCCTTCCTCCCCTCTCCCACCCCACTTCATAATTAAAATCTGTCACTTTTATTTTTGCAGTTGCCACATTAAAAGCAAAGAGAAGTTTGGCATTTCAGAGGAGGTATGGAATCCCTGAGCCTCTGTCTCCCATTAAAACCAAATACACAAAAGCATTTCCCATTGGTATACGAAGATGCTACTTCAAGCCTGTGCAGATCCCTAAGAGTACATAGGGCTGAGTGAGAGAGCAGCAGAAAAGTGCTATTTTGGCTCTTTGCTCCGACTCAGCAAACCAAGCAGAGGCCCCTTCTCTGAGCTCTGTGCAGCTGTCCGTCGTCAACCTGGCACCTCACATCACATACCAGTGGGAAGAAGACACCAATCCCCTGGGAGGGCATCAATTCGGCAAGGAGAATTGAGATCAGTTGAGAACAGGCCCCAAGGCATCCTTCACGCTGCTTCAGCCAGGCTGCCTCCTGCTCACACACTCACACACGCTGCTCCCCCTGCAGATCCTCTATTGGAGACACTTACCAGGAAAGCTCTGGAAGATGAAGAGAACCATTCCTACAGCTCCTTCAGTTTACCTCCTTGCATCTGTGGCTCCAGGAACTCCTAAGCGGTGCTCCCCATTGTGCAGAGGTAGCTAAGTCCACCATCCAGCTCTCTACATTTTTTTCACCTCTTAATTCATGACCACAAGGTTACACAGATATAATATTATTTAAAAAAAAAAAAATAATAAATCAATCTAGGACTTTGCAATTTATTTGAGACTGTTTTCCTCCTTAGCAAGCCTCTGCTGTACATATCCAAAGAAAAGACAGAAAGCAGGAGAGTGCTTGGCCAACAGGAAAAGTCACATTTGTTCCTTGAATGCAAAATGTCATCACTCATTAGGGAAGACTCAAAAGCAGAGTTTCTCTCAATGCAGGCAGCAGCAAAGATTTACACCATTTCACCCTACTGCTAATTTTAGTGTCTGCCCTTTTAAAACATCCTGTAAACACATAGAAGGAATGATGTGGGTATATAGAAAAGACTATTTTTTAAACGCATAAACACAATGGTTCAACAAGCCTAAAGCAGTTTTCAGTGGGATGCGTATTTTTCTTTATGTACCTGGATATGCAGAACTGATTTTTTCATTACCAGAGATGAGACACACCTCTAAAAATATGTTTCAAATATACAGCCAACTACCTCTGAGGTGTCCCACTAATTTGAAACTTTTATGATCTGCCTTCACAAGCCTATAAAACTGGACAAGAGTGCTGATGAGAATTTCAGGCTGTATAGAAATACACTAACAGTTTTTCCTGTGGTACATTGGCACATCAACGTGTAGATTTAACCTCTCTTGTGGCTTTCCAGAGTGCATTGCTTCTAAAGGCTAGATTCAAATTTCATTCATCCCAGTATAATTTCACTGTGTCAAAGGATATTACTTTAGATCTACACAGACTGGATCAAGAACACAGCCTGCTTGAATTTAATGGGTCTAGAAAAGAAGAGCAGATCTGCCCAAACGAGAAACTCAGAGCTGTACCAAAGTCTGGACTGTGATCTGGCTTCTGGGTTTGCAAGCGACCCAGATACATTTACTGTGTGGATTTTAGAATAGATCTGAAAATTGCAGGAGCCCGAGCACCACAGACAAGCAAAAATTCCTGGCTGATAATTGTACTTTTGCTTTTGCAGGTTGCCTTGTTCTCCCAGTAAATGTTTCATTGAATCTTGGCCAAGTCTTAACATTTCTTTTTTAGCAAAGCCCCCAGACCAGACTACTTTCATATGTTCTCTGCCTTTCTGCAAACATTCTGTGGCTTCATAACTCTGAGAGGTATTTTCCTGATACCAGTGCTTCCATTTTCCTCAGCACTGAATTGTGAGATAGCTTATATCCTCTTCATCTACATCTTAATGGACATTCTTGTAAAGAAGCGGGAAGCCTAGCTGTTTATATTGGGAATGCAAAAGAAATGCACTGCTTACAGGGGGCTTAGCCTAAATTTGACTGAAGTCACAAAGAAACTCTCTGACTCTTCTGGCCCCTTAACAACTGTACATTCCATTATAATGACTGCAGGCATAAATCAGTCCTGAGTTATGCCTGTCAGATAACCAGTTAGATATCTACTTAGCCATATTTGCATTCAGCAACCTAATTTATGTACACACTCTTCAGTACCATGTGTACATAGATAGATTACAAAACTTGATACATAAAATTATAATAATCATGTTTTTCACTCTAAACTACCTCTCCCACCACCATGTACAAGTAGAAGCCAAACATTCCTACCTAAGGCAGGCTTTTGAATCTGATTGAGTTGCTAGGCACTGTGTAGATATGGTGGGAATGAGAGAGACCAGGGGTCGAAAATGTCTCCAAAAAGGTCACAGGTCCACCTAACTTTGGGCAGCTAACCACAGTGCCCACTTTAGAAGTCTAAATCATCTTAAACTGCCCTTATTGTCAAATGGAGAGTCATGGTCTTTTCCGTGATGATGATTTATTCTAGCTGAGACACCTTTCTGTTCCCATTAGAGTGGTACCTGGCATTTAGGCACATCTTGTAACTGCTAAAAGTCAGATGGGCTGAATCTATACCTACGAGGTTATCAAATGTAATTTACTGGGATACAGATGCCTAAATATATCTAAGGATTTGGGTCAAGACACCTATTTCTCTGTTAGGTCTCCCTTAACAATGAGCACTGTTTTGTCAAAGGGTGTTACCAAAATCAGACAAATGCTGAAGTTTGGTCACTCACTTCTATGGACTGCCTTGACTCCATTCTTATCCATTACACTCATGGGCCAACATGCCTGTACCCCCCGAAGATCTGCCAGATCTCAGGAACAGTCCCAGCTCATGCATCTAACAAAGTACATAGAAAGCATGAAGTAGAATTTTAGCAATGATAATATATATGGGCAAATAAATTTGATATATTATTTGGCTGTATTTATTGTCAGGGGAACACAAATGTCTTTATCACCACAGATTCCAGAATATTTCAAGCACGAATGTGGTATTGTGTTTGTTTTTTGTATTTTTGGGCAGTTTCCTATACTGTAGTCATAGCAAACCCAACTCTCCAGAAGACTGTGAGAAACTTAATTTCCCCAGGAATTGTTTATTTCCATTTTAGCTTATTCTGCTAAACTTTTCTGTACCAGTTGGGGTTTCAATGCTGTTAATGCTTTTGCACTTTAAAATGTAACAGTGACTGGGAGGAGGTGATTCATTCCCACATTCACTTTGTAATAAATTGAAGCATGTGCACTGCACAATACTTGTGCCAATTCCATTATTTTATATACAAAAAAGTCATTATGTTCCAAAGTATTATCATTTCCTTTCTTCCCAGACAGTGACCGTCTGTAACACGTTATTTTGGACAGACTCCCTGCCAGATTCTGGGTATTCCCCCACTTCCAGAACCATTCCTTACCACAAAAACAAAGAAGGGGGAAAAAAAGAAGTAGAGGGAGTTTGGGAAATTCAGGCATATTATACCCACAGGTATTGCTCACCTATTAGCTCTAGCTTGATTACTGATTTTCACTCACCCACTTTCCCAGGAGCAGCCTTTAGCGGAACTGGCTATCTTTACACAGCAAGTTATCTTACGGATCTCAAACAACTGCTTACAAATGGGCTTTTCCAACAGGACGCAAGCTGTGTTTGATTTAACTCAGCGTATATTTATGTGACAGAATCTAACCAAGTTGGACTTTGTGCCGTAACCATAATGTTTGCACAGTTACACCTGGGGAGGAAAGCCCTCCCACTACAGTACTAACAGGATGCCAGTGGCAAGAAAGTTTACATAATAAAATCATGGCTTAAGGGATTTATACATCTGTCAGTAGAGCAGTGATGACAGTCCTCATTTGTAAGCATGGTACACAACTTCGGTGGAAATAAAAGATTAAGGATAAGGCCAAATAAAACTTCCTGTAGATAACTGCATCCTATCGCATGCCCACTGCCTCCTCCAGCAAGGACCCTGAAAGGCACTATGCTGTGAAAATGTCTCTGGGGGTGACACCGTGTCCTGGCTGTAGACATGCTCCTCTTGTCATCCAGCATGGCCAGATGTGAGCTAGCTCAAACAGAATCAGCAGCCACAGAGCAATGTTTAGCATGGCACTGGCCCATGAGCACCACTGGACGCTCCTGTGGTTCCCACGGTGATCTTGGCTCTCTCGTTTCTCCTCCACCCTTTCCTTCCTTAGATAGCCAAAACTTGCAACCCTGAGAAGGAAGAGGAGGGCAAAGGAACAAAGGATGGCATAATTACCTCCACCTTGGCACCAGCATCAAGCTTGACATGCAGTAGAGCATGGAGCAAGAGCAGCTCACATTGACTACAATGCCTGGACAAGGACCCAGAAGCAATGCTGAAAGCTCCTGGTTTAGAAACTTGTGGCTAGAGACAGTGCCCTTTCTTTCATCAGCTGCTATCAGACTTCCATGGCCAGCACAGGTATCAGTCAACCGTGTCAAGAATACACTGGCTTTCTGCTCTCCCAGCTGCAGCATAGAGCAGAAACTGGCTGATTCGAGGGCTGGAGGGTGCGGGAAGGGAGATGCAGACAGGAGGAAGCCAAGTAAAAGGCTGCTAGGCTTTTGTAGCAAATGAAAGTGGCAGGCAATAAAAGAAGGTTGCAGGAGAGCACTGTGACTCACTTGACTGGCCAAGCTCCTCTGAATCGCCACCTTGGGGAGATGAAAAGCAGGACTAAAGGAGCTCAGTTGAAAGCCCACCTGGCAGCCCAACTCATAAAGTAAAACCGTCTGGTGGTTTCAAAGCTCCGCAGCCAAAAGGAGTATGGGAGGGGAGAGAAACTCCAAGAACCCAGAGGAGCAGCTCATGGAGACAGCAAGGGGGAGAGGACCGAGATTCCGTTGCGGATTTTCTGTCTTTAATGGATCCCTTCCTCGTTCACCCCGAGCAAGGCAGCTGGCACGTGCTATCTCAGCATGCAGATGGATCAGCAATGTCAGATGTGCAGCTGTGCATATTTAACACACAGGGATCTTATTATCTATTTGCTGGCTAGCCAGCAGCAGGCTGATTTTGGAGGAGATTGCTCACAGTTGTAGAGAGAGAAAAATAGAGAGTAGTCCACAGTCATTAATCTTACACAACACGCTGCGCAGCGTTAGAGCCAGAACTGCTACTCTCCTGCATCTGTCCCTCCCACCAGCACTAAATCACCCTCTGGTTCTCAACCCCTCTCCGTTACAGAGAAGAAAATTGTCTGGGTTGGAATTTGACACCACAACAGCATGGGCAGCCCTGCTGTAAAGAACAACTGCTCCGAATTTTCATTGGTCTCAGATCTCTAACAAGCCTGTGGTCTTATCACTGGCCAGAGGGGAAAAAGGAGAAAAATGAAGAGTTTTGATGTTAGTCATTGACATTTTCAGGTTGGGAATCAATTTCAAGCTCACAATGAGTCCTTCTTATGTTGAGCTGTGTTCCAGGGTGCCTTGGCTGGCATCAGAGACAGAGGTATGCTGCACACACCATCATTCACTAAGCAAAGTCTGAAGTTTTTAGGTTCTCATTTAGAAAAGCCCCCAAAACACGTCTGATTTGATGCATGTGATGCAGTCCTACTGGGAGTCAATTTAAAGTCCAGCCAGTCCTTCAGGGGTTTGCTGAACTGAAGTCTATATGCTCATGCTGGCTGGAGCCTGTTTTGGTTTGTCCTTTCCCTGTATGCTAGAGCCCCAAACTGATCCATCTCCAAATTAGCAAACACCTGCAGGGCTCTCCAGGAGGAGAGACTCAGCAGTGAGGTCGAAGTCTTTTTATGTGCACAGTCTACAAGGTAAGAAGCACTGAGGGGGTCCATGGGGCTGTCCACAGGAGTAAAAGCCAGCTGAGATCAACTCACGACCAGTTAAGTTCTGCATCCCAAACACCAAATAACAACATCAACTCACTTGCCATAAACTCAGCCAATAAAGCTTGTATGCTTTGGAAAGTGTGTTTTAGAAAACAAAATCTCTTTTTTCACCTGCTTACTACGTGGTACCCTCAAACAAAGAAGACTGTGTTTGATCTGGATGGTAGCTGGCCATGTCAGCTCTGCAGCAACCGACAACTCATGCTCAGATGATGTATTTTGAAGCCACAGTGCTTAATTGCAACCCATTTAGCTTCATTGTGTCAGGAAACAGGCTTTCTATTTCTAACACTCGACTGGATATAGAGAAAAATTCTCTGCCAAGAAACAGCACCAGGAATGGAGAGACAAGCAGGTATTGTAAAACAGCCACAACACTGCAAACATTCAGGATGTGCTCTCTGGTCTCTCTGAAGATAGAAGACAGCCTCACCTAGAGGAAAATCCCAGAGAGAGAGAAAGAAATTTCCAGATGAAAGCGAGGTGCTCTCAGATAAAATGGACTTCTTTGAAGAAAAAGTGCAATTAAGAAATTAAAAATATAGGTGATAGTAGGGAAAGCTTGGAGCCACTTGGAGCAGATTGAACACTTTTAATAGCAAACATGTCCCATTACACACGATGTAAAAGTATAATCATAAACTCCTGGCAAAAACTTACCATTCCAACTCTAAAATAAAAGTTACCCAAAGAGAAACATGCAATGAGAGCCTTCATGTCCATAAAGAAAGAAGACTTTAAGCCATATCTACCTGCAGAGCAGCACAACTTTTGTGATTTCCCTCAAGTGCCTATAAAACACTGTTTTATCAATGCTGAAAACTGGCATCATCAGTAGGGCAGAGCAAGAGGGACAATAGCTGAAAAGACACACAGAAAGTGATAGAGGGAAAGCTTAACTGAATGAAAAACTACTTTGAAAATAGCAAAAATAAAACTGCAAGGACTTTCTGCAGAAACTGAACCAAGAAAAAAGAAAACGAAGGTTTGGAGGTATTGAAGCAGCATCTTTGGATGTATTGAAGCCATCTCACAATGGCATTCTTTTCCTGGACTGCTGGAAAAGCTGGCCTCATTGAAAAGGATGTGATTAAATAACTCAGACTTTAATGAAAGAGATTATGTTTCTCTAGAAAGGAGCAAAGCCTCTGAAAGACTCCTTATCAGCCCATACTGCACAATGAAGAAGAGGTCAGATTCAAGTGGTACATTAGTCAAATAATACCACCTGAACATTTACTTTCAGCTCACTCTTTTTGACGAAGGCCACGGCCAACAATTACTAATGGATAAGAGAGGGTTATTTGATGGAGACCCGACATGCATTACAGCAGACACTGGCATGGTTAATTGATCAGAAGCATCATAAGTGAAAGAGTTATGCTGAAAATAATGCTGCTACCAAGCGATGTAAATGTGCTACTGGTCAGCATCTTTTCATAATTAGGTCATTTAGGAGCCTTTTGGGTCACTGATGGTGGAACAGCAGCCAAGTCCCCCAAATATGCCTGCTGTGACAGATGCCCATGTTACTGTTGTGTAAAAGCACTACAGGTGCTTGGGAAGAAACAGACCTTACAGCCCATAAATATTTTAGCCAGGGCAGATGAATAATAAATTGGTGAGAACAACATAGTGACATGAACTCATGTGAAACTATACCACACACTGTGAACAATATGGCCAACTGCATTAAAGCAGGACACTAGAAAACATCCTTAAGAGCTGGTCATCATTCTTCTTGACCCTGTTTCATGGTTCCATAACAAAACCTGGCCTCTGTGCAAACACTGCAACCAGTAACAACAGAAGTGCTGGCTCTCTGCATGAATTAAAGCTAGAATAACCTAATTCCATACTGTTGTTCATAAGCAGCTTGACTTGCAGGGAGCTAATACAGCAGCACCATGCATGAGATTTGACAGAAATAAAGGAAAAACAGCAAAAGTAGCAACAAATAGGCAGGAAATAAATTTCTGTATCATCTGCTTCTTTTCCACTTCTTCCAAAGAAATAAGTTCACAAATGTTAACTTTTTACTGAAAATCAACATAATAATTAGAAAATGCCCAAGAACTTTCATCCTCAGACTTGAAGCACGCAGACGAAATGGAAGCTAAACCCAAATCAATCCATTCTGCTTCCACATTATAAACTTGAAATAATACTAAAGATGGCATGGCAAAATAAATGAATTAATAAATAAAAAGTCTCTGATTTTCCCATTAAAGAAAAGAATTTCACAGCCCCAGAGCCTGGGAGAAAATATACAGATCGTAAATCTCCATCACTCTTCTCATTTTAAGTTCTTACAAAGCAAAATCTAAGCATCCATGTTCTTACAGCAGCTATCTCTGGTGCCATTCGAAATAAAAAAGAAATCTACCCTAAAACAATAATGAAACTTGATCACACATTCAGGGTAAAAATAATCTTTCTCCCCAGCTGAAAAAAAACTCCATTCTGCCAAACTGATCATCACGCCTGTGTCATACTGTGCCAAAAAGCAGACTGAAATTATTCAGGTTCATTCCACAGCCTTTAAGTGGTTCTGGCTCAAGCTCATCCCGACCCAAACCAGATTCACAAAAGTGAGGCATAGGTAGATGACAGTGATACCAAGCAGAGGAACATAATCACAGGGCCTTTTCAGAAATCATCTGCTAGACCAAATGCTCTTTTTTTCCCCTGGCTCTCAGATTATAACTCACTGATTTACATTGGAATATTATTTAATTAGATCAGCACCAAATGACTCATCGTATTTTGTCACTTTAATGATTCTTTATATTTCTCCAGTTTGATGGGTTAATCACTGCCTATCACAGTTTATGGCCTCTATCTTCTTTATTGTGTTTTGCTTCCCATAAGCTATCTAAGGTGATGTGAACTTTGTGCTATTGACTTTTCTCACTCCTCTGGGGAGGTTGTCATGGAGAATTAAGCTATTGACAAATCAA
Organism: Centrocercus urophasianus; assembly: GCF_019232065.1. Taxonomy (NCBI): domain Eukaryota; kingdom Metazoa; phylum Chordata; class Aves; order Galliformes; family Phasianidae; genus Centrocercus; species Centrocercus urophasianus. The sequence continues at coordinate 96,891,656 of NW_024884142.1, forward strand.
CAGCCGACGTGCTAAACTCCTTCTTGCACGTCATCATCAGGAATGTGGGAACCAGCCAACTTTGGTTTTGTGCAGAACCAAGCTGTTCCACCACATAAAATAAATCCTGAAAACCTACATCTCGCAGTCAGCTCTCATTTAAAGCTCTGCAAATCTGAAGTAAAGGAGGAATCTCCTCCTTTAGCTTAACAAACACACTTTAGAACAAGTTTGGGCAGCAGAATTTAATGAATGAATTTCAGACTTCCTCCTATAGTTTTAGTCTTCTCAACAGAGTAGTTTTTGTTTCCAGAAGCGGCTGTCTTCATTAGGTGTGACTGAGCAAATGAGCTAGGCAGACATAATTAATGCAGCGCTAACCTCAAGAAGTGATGAATAACAATTATTTTTCAAATGCACTTAATAAACGTTAATTTGTTCTTTTTTTCTTCTTCTTATTGCAAATGTTGGAACTATTCTTATCATCTAGGATAATTAGTCCGTCAACAATACCTAACCAGTGAGTCAGTATGGCATTACTCCTTAATACAGAACCTCCCATTATCCTAGGAAAGATATAAAAGATACAAAATGATTTAAAAGATTTCTACATGAGCAGAAGCTAAAAAGTTATGACTTATTTGCTGAGATGTTATAGATGAAATGGAAATGTATTCCGATTCTTACTTCAAAGGCTGCCCTCTTCTCTTTGTTGGCATGATTCGCTAACTTTCGTGGATATGGAATTCAATTGTGGGTTCAGTTTGAGCTTGTTGCATTCTTCATTTGTCCAAGGGCATATTTTATTCCCAAGCACACCTCTGCTTAGCTGAAAATAGGCCTCTTAATGTACCATTAAATATGTCTCCTTTTGCTCCTCCTCTAATGTTTTCTCAAATTTTAATGAAAATGTAATTTCAGAAATGTTTTCTTCCCAAGGCTGTTGCACTGCCAAGCTGTAAAAATAAGTCCAGCTTCTTGTTGTTGCTGTGGTTGTTGTCAGAGTCGGTGGTGAGCCAAGGAACTTGCACTATATGTACTATTTCCATTCCCCATGGAGAGCTTCAGATAAGCTCCTCCAACCCAGGTTACAGAGACAGTGCCAGGAAATGCTGTAGGAGCTGGAGGGAGTGTTGGATGGTGTAGAACAGCGGAGGAAAAAGCTCCAAACACAAAAATGAAGTTTTGCAGATCCAAGTCAACTCCCTATTTTTTTCAATGGCATTATCTGCTGCTTAACTTTCAAGTATCTGGTTCCAGCACTTTACAGCAGCACCGGTTATGCCAAAACTCATCCTTTTGTCTGCTTCAAGTTAGCTGCATTCTTGCACTGTCTCCTATTTCACATCAACTGATAAATCATTCAAGCCATCCGATCACATTTGTTAATGAACTGAATTTACTTTTTGACAGCTGTGCTCCATACCCTCCTCCTCCTCTTCTGTAGATTTCAAATACGCTTAAATTATTACAGCATTATAACGCACATCCAGCAGGAGTGAGACCCTTGAGATCTTGCATCAGCCAACTCTATTAATTAAGCTATACGGTCCCATGCAGTGCAAACTTAAAGCTTGTCATAGTTGTGACCTCTGTGAAAGAAATACGACTTCTAAAGCAGGTCTGACTTCAGACACAAAAAAATTAGCAGTCTAAAATGAAGGCAAGCTGGGCTGGTAATGTGGACTCACAGAAGAGTAGAGGAAGAGAGACATGGCACCTTGAGAGAAAAACTTCCATGTCTAACTGGATGGACCAGGTCTGATATATCCTCAAGGAGATTGCTATTATTATTTTTTAATTCAGTAACTCTTCCTAAAATGTCACCAGAGAGAGTGTTCAACATTAGCTGGGAACTCAGGGTCGGACACGGGAGCAATCGAGGCTCAAGCACATAGGGAGGAAAAAGTTGGCCACTTCAATCTGCAATTTTCTTCTTTCCATAAGAGAAAAGCGAGTCTCTTTTTAAGAAGCAACTCACCAACTTCCCCCTATTCTCAATCTTTTTTTTTTGTAATTATATCTTTTTTTCCCATTCTCTTTCTACTTTCCTCCACCTTCTTCCTTTTCTGTGACAGCATCCTCTTACCTTCTTAATAATCATCTCCTGTACAGATATCATCTCTAACTTTATTTTGTTAAAACCAAAACAATCCAGATGCTCTGGATACAATAAAAGAAATGAATAAACAAAGTTTATGAGTGGGAAGAGGAAATAAAAGTAATAAGCTGCATGAAAAACATCACCCTGTTCTCTCTGAATAAAATCCCTTTGCCCAGAATGATCTAAAGGAAGTCCCATACAGTCCCAGGGGAGTCTTTCCATTGGCCCTTCTATCTCAGTCTCCCACTTGCCTCCATTTCTAATTTGTCATTTTCTCATCTCTCCAAGACAGTGCCTGAGCTTGACTGAATCTGACAGCAAAATGTGTCTCCAGATTTATGGAAGATCTCTGGAAGCAAAGGCTGCTAAAATCCCAGTGAGAAAGTCCAATATTTTGACGTTGGCCTTAGTCTTGAATCTGGTTGAAAAAATCAGAGTTTCTTCGCAAAGGACACTTAGATCTTGTTATGAATAGAAGTCTCAAGATTCTCTTTGAAAACAAATCTGCAAGGAGACCCTCCACCAAAAGCTGAGGGAAGGCAACATAGGAGAGAAATGTAAATTACAGAACCATAGAATAGCTTGGGTTGGAAGGAGCCATGAAAATCATCAAACCTGCTAAACCAGACACTAGTTCAGCTTGCCCAGGCTGCAATCCAGCATAGTCTCGTAAGCCTTTAGGGATGGGGTATCCACAGACTGAGCAGACTGTGCCAGCACCTTACCACCCTCTGAGTGAAAAATTTCCCCCTCACATCTAACCTAAACCTCCTCTCTTTTAGTTTAAAAGCATTCCCCTTTGTCCTATCACTATTTGCTCATGTAAAGTCAGTCTCCCTCCTGGTTATAAGCTCCCTCCAAGTACTGAAAGGCTGCAACGAGGTCTCCCCAGAGCCTTCTCCAGGTTGATCAAGCCCAGCTCCCTCAGCCTTTCTTTATAGCAGAGGTGCTCTAGTCCTCCGTGCATTTTCATAGCCTTCCTCTGGACCTGCTCCACATCCTTCCTATACTGGGGATCCCAGGCCTGGACATAGTTCTCCAGATGGTGCCTCACAAGGGCAGCCAGAGTAGAGGGGGACAATCTCCTTTCTCATTCTGCTGCCATTCCCCTTTTGATGCAGACCAGGATGCTGTTGGCCTTTCAGGCCACAAGTGTATACTGTTAGCTCGTATCAAGCCTTTCAGCTACTCGATCGCCCAACTCCTTCTCCATAGGGCTGCTTTCAATGAGTTCTTCTTCCAGTCTGTACATACATCTGGGAATGCCTCCACCCAAGAACATTACCTCACACTTGGCCATATGGAATCTCATTAGGTTTGTGTGAGCCCATTTTTCAAGCCTGTCCAGGTTCCTCTGCATGGCATCCTTTTCTTCCTTTGTATTAACTGCACCACTCAGCTTGGTGTCATCAGCAAACCTGCTGAAAGTGCACTCACTCCAACTATCCAGGCCACTGATAAAGATGTTTAAGAGCACCAGTCCAAAAATGGACCCATGGGGGAAACCCATCACCACTGGCCTCCACCTGGACATAGAGCCATTGAGCACAACCCTCTGGCTGTGACCATCCAACCAATTCTTAATCCACTGAATAGCCCAACCTTCAAATCCCTCTCTCCCCCATTTAGAGACAAGGATGAGGTGTGGAACCACATCAGAAGTGTTGCAAAAGTCCAGGTAGATGACATCAGTTGCACTGCTTTAATAACCCAAAGCAAGAACTGCTGGGAATCCAAGGCAAGCAATAACCCCTCTTCACTTTGAAATACCTCAGAATGTGCGACGGCCCAAGCAGAGCCACAAACTAGCATTAATCTGATCTGAAAAGAAATGTCACTGAACATATCCAAAACTCAAACAAAAACAGTTTTTCTTTCAATTCTTTGTAGAAACTTTCAAAACAGAAAATATTTGTTTTCTAATACATCAGCCCACTCTGATAAAAACACACACTCACTAAATCCCACACTATCTGAACTTTTTGTTCCTCTAATGCACAACATGACGTCGCATCTCCAGCTCACATGTAACTCAAACACAGCACTCTCAGGTTTTGCAGCCTTTGGCAAGTACAAGGTCTTGCCAAACAACATCCGTTTCAGCTCTGTCTCACACACAAGTGACCATCTTTGGCTGACTTCTCTGGAGTTGGTCAGCCCTGGATTTGTGCTTATTTAAATGAGTGTATGAACAAAGAAATTACTCAACTGTTTTCCTTCATGTATGAAAGAATATAAGGCAAAAGACCATTATCAAATGGGTTCATCTGTCCATTTCACTTACTAGTCAGTGCAAATCTCAAGCCTTCATCTTCACCCCTTTGACCTACCCTGTGGGTTTCTCCCTGTCCTGCTATTTGGTGAAGAAGCAACCCCTGATTAAAAGATATGCTGAGACACTGGTCAACAGAGAGTGAAGGGTCTCATTTCCTCCAGCACTAATATCTCACTCGTGTTAATTGCAGTTATGGGTGAATAGGCAATACTGAAGAACAGAGAATGTGAGTGCTTTGCCATTACTGATTACCTCACATCACACGTTTAAAATGAATTTGCTTGTCCCTGCAGTCCTTGGGTCAGATAAAAAAAGAAAACTTGGGGGTGGGGGGAAGCTTGTTTTTACCGACAGCTACTCTTCAAAGGTCAACGATTACAATAGTTGGAGCACTGCAGGTCAGGGTTGATGTGAACCGCACCGAGAAACTCTTCTTGCCCTCCCTGATTCTGGGTTGTAATGAATGTTATCAGTTCATCTCTCTTTATAAGCCTTGAATTCACACCAAAATAAAAACAAAAAAAAACCCCAAATCAAATAAAAAAAATATTTACAATGTCATTTCTTCTCTGCACACACCTCTTCCAATCAGGCAGCTATGAAAGTTGTCTTTCTGGCAGCATAAACTACCATTTTTTAACAAGGTAGATGGATGCCTTCATACATTTTTAAGATTGGGACAGGATATATTTTGTGGTTTATTTATAATGACATCAATTACACTTGCTCCTAGGCAATAATTCACTCCTTTATAATTATTTATGAGGTGATTTTTACTTTTTTGAAAGTTTTATGTTTATTGATGTGTTTGGTTAACGAACACTTAAATGACATGGTCAGTTGCTTTGCAGGATGCTGGAGAACAGCAAAATCAATATGTTCTGCACCTGAGAACAATCTTCTTGGTTTTGTAGTAATGATTCCCTGAGCAAGGTCCCAGGAGCCTGAGAGATAATTGCAATTCCACATAGTCAACAATCTGCTCAGATCTATATAATCACCGTCTTTAGCTGCTTCGTTTTGTTTGGTTTTGTTGTGTGTGATCTTTGCCATTAATGTCTCTTTCCCTGTGATCTCAACTGGCTGGTTTTCCCTTCCCAACCCTCTCCTAGCTTTCATCTCCAAGCCTCACCTCTGCTGAATCCAGCCCCCTGTGCCAAACAGAGAAAGCAGTTAGCTAAGAGCTGCTTGCTGCCACTCGATTTTTCGTCGTTGATTGCTGCCTTTGGAGAATGAAAGTTCATAGCGTTCTGGATAAACATTAAAAAAAGGCATAATAAGGCTTAGCATCCCCAGCTGAAGATAACTGATCTCCTCAGTTGCTTTAATATGCAGAGTACAGGATACAGACAAGTGTTAATGGAATAATATATTCTATGGCCCCTCTGTGCTTGGAGGCAGACAGCATGCTGCACAGTGAGGGATGGCAAGCATGGTCAAGAAGCTGGCAAAGAAATTTGTCTAGAGAGTGCGAGTCCTTTGTAGAAGCAAAGGAGAATATTTGACAATATTTCAATCTTCAAAGTGGCCTGTGCTCCAGCTGTGGCATAGGCTGTATTTAGAAGGACATGATCAATGATTTAGGGGTTTTTTAAAGCAGTAATTGTAGCTTTAGCATATTTGTGAAGTGCCTCGCCCAGCAAATACACCAAGGTAATTAATCAAGTATATTCTTGAGTCAGGTTTGAATGCAGAGCACATAAGCCAAGACAGAGCGTAAAAGAATAAATCTGCCAGAAAAGCCTAATAGACTTAATTCGTGATCTCTTATAGTGTGGTCCTGCATCATTTGTGATCTGCAATGCCCTCGTAAATACTCTGCAGCTGGTCCATAAAAACGTGCTAAACTGTTTCCACATCCATACCAGAGCAAGTTATTCCATGAGATCCACCAGAGCGTGACATGGACATAAAGTGGTTGGGAACCACTGTCTTCCTGGATTGCCACAAGCGTGATAAAATAAAAGTCTTTTGGGGACTGCCACAGCTTTGACAATGAGGTTTCTTCCAAACATTTTTGGAAACACCAACTCATGCAGATGGTCATCTGCCAAACATGCAACTTGAACTGATCTGTTGCCACTCACAGCAGTTAAACAACTGCATTAGAAACCTCACCTAGAGTAAGAGCATTATTTCAGGGGTTCAACAGGGCTTTCAAGTGCAGATGCTCTCAGAGCAGAGAGAATGGATTTGGTAGAAGGAATAAATAATGTTTGGAATATTTCAAATTGGAATTCAAGCAGAGACACCTGAAAGGGTAGATTTCCACACATTGAGCACCTAAGAGCCCAAAACCAGATGTCACAGCTGGACACCTCAACTAGTGAGTACTTTCAGCAGTCACTTTAGAAAACGCAGTTCTGAGTCCTTTGGTTAATAGAAAACAGGCCAGACATCTTCCCACCACTCTGCTGAAACCCTCCAAACATACTCTTTGGAAAGTTATTAACTGGTAGCTGACAAAACCAATTCTTTCCCTTCATTTACAAAAATAAAAACTGGCATCATTCTGCATTTTAAAATAGCATAGTAGTGATGTTAACATGCATAAATCAACTGGGAAGATGTTTGTAAATCTTTATCAGCCAAAGAGATATACTTACCTGCTATAAAAGAAGATAGCTGACTTTTCTACTTCCATTAACTGTTGCCAATTCTCATAAATGTAAACAGAGAATAAATCCTTTCAGTCACTGAATATGAATATTCTCCTGGGAAATTCCAGTTGACATCCAACTTGATTTACGTGCTTTAAAAAAAGCGTTTGTTTTATACGCCTAGGGTGAGCCTTGAAACGTAAGTTCATGTGTAAAAAATGTAAAGGCTCAGGCCTATTTCAGCAAAAAGTGCACATCCTTTCAGCTGCCAACCATTCCCCACGCAGAGCAATGGCTCATGAACTCAAGCTCACGGCATCTGCTCGGAGGAATCTGTTCAACTTAGGTATTGCAACACAGACCTCTGGCATCACAGCCCCTTGCCTGACATTTCCCATGGCTCCCACACTCTGCACTGAAAGTAGAAATCTGGAGCTCAAATATTCACTGTGTTCACTCTTCTTTGCTGCTCCTCTTCCACTCCTCTTCAGGTGAAATGCCAGTTCCTTCACCCTGTCTTTTGCAGATACTCCTAACCCACTCCTTGAGTGCACAATACTTAATAGAAATCTGTCCTTTAAGAATAAACTGTAATTCTTACTAAACATAAGCATTATGAAACATATGGCTCCTATCTATATAGTATTTCCTAAATCTGAGAGGAAAACCTAACTTGCAGCCAACCCATTACCCTTCAGTGACCTGCTTCATTTTGGATGTACTAACTAAATCGTTAAAGGAATACACATCTTGCTTCACATCAAAGCCACATTAGTAAGCAAAATGGGATCACAGTATCAGGAACAAGCCTGCCCTTTGGCTGTGGAGGATGATTAGGTGAGCTCTGGATTGTGGAAGGAGAAACATCACGCTGAGAAAGACTTAGGGCACGTGCATATTAAACTGATCATTTCCTTGTGTTTTGCGTCTATGCTTAATTATTTGGTCTGGTAACCAGCTCCCCATCTTGAAGATTCTTTTCTGTCTGCATACATACGAACGCAGACACATGAAAGACACATTTGTTCACTGTGTACAAATGTCCTGTGCCATTTTATTTTCGGTCTTGGGGAAATTGAGAGAACATCGCCAGACGTGTTCTCAGTTCTACTCTGTAGAGGCCTGAACTAAAATTATGACTGAAAAGCAAATGCAGTGACCTTTAAAGGAATCGAGAAGAAGCTATTTCCAGCACATTACTAAATGCTATATTTTAAAGGTTCTAACCTTATTTGCTACAAGTGTATAATATCAGGAAAACCTTGTGAGTGAAGGTTCTGCATTCATCACATAGCCCAAGTCACTTACGGAAGAGATGGGGAAAGTTATTACTTTCCCCTTTGCAGACATTAAAGTTCAACCCCCTTTCCTGTAGTGTTTTGCAGCATGAAATAAGGTTCAGGGATCACTTTAAGAATTACAGGCTCCTCGACTTAACAAAAAATACAGTTTCCTGCAAGCAACCATAGATGCATCATCAAGCTGGGAGAGCAATTTATAAGATAGGCTTGTCCCACGCAGCTGGGGCAAGCTAAGGGGTGCTGGGTTTTGCTATCCAATAGCACATAGTGTAAACTTCATTGAACAAAATACACTTTTATGAGAATTATAATAGGAATCGATTTACATGATACAGCTCAAAAGTAAAAGATAGGCCAACAAAAGACATGTCATAAAGTCTTGGGAGGCCACCCTTAAGCCTGGGGTTTAATTGCATCAAGTATGCTCCAAGAATGCGTGATGGCATGTGTTTCTTCACTGCTTTTTTTAACACCTAACAGTCAACAGGGACGTCAGGTTTTGATGCTTGGAAAATCATAAAGTGAAATGTTAGCTTCACTTTATTTATCATTATTATTTATGGATTTATATCATACTTTTCATATGTGTAATGGTGCTCCACACCAAATAAATCAGAGAGCATAAAGCCTCAGTCACAGCAAATAAAGAAGGAAAGTAGGCAGAACCAGAAACATCAATAAAATGCAGAAGTGGTGAGTAAACAAGCATGGGTTTTATCAGATTTTTATAAATTTGTCTAGAATTAGCCACAGGGATATTGTAGTGTCAAATATTTTACCAGATAAGTTCCTAATAAGAAAATAAAACCTGTTAGGCAGTAGACAAATGGAAGAGGTGGATGATACAAATAGTACAAACTGGAGATACAATGCAGCTTGCACAAGAGCGTATAAATTGAGCCAGGAAACAACACTAAGAAAATATGCAAAATTCCTCTGAAGGCACTGTGACATTTGTAATCATAAAGTATCTCACACAAAAATAATCTGGTACTCAAACCTTGCTCCCGGTAGCTGAGTCCCTGGCCCAGTAAACTGCAGTATGGGCTTATCCAAGAATTTAAAATCAGGTGTATAGTTCATAGAATCACAGCTAGATATTACGTAGGAAAAACAAGGGTTGAAGAAAAGCTTTAAAAATACTGCACAAATAATTGGGGTTTTTTTACATTTCATTTTTATCAAAATATACCTCCAGTGTAACCAGATTGTATCCTTAAAGAGCTTAAGGAGTTACAGGCCCTGGATGTGCTTTAAAGCAGCACAGGAAATCACAGGCACAGATATGGTACTTGACCTTTAGTGGTGCAATGAAACCACTAAAATATATGTTAGGCTGCAAAATGCTGAGATCTTCCACCGTGAAACAAAACAGGTATTGATTTTTGCTATATACCTTTTAGTACGACAGTAAGTCAAGCACAGTTGGTGCCACATGATTCTGGTTGTTTGAGATATCATGTAACGCGTTCAGTAAAAGTCGAGAGCAGTGAGATTTTAGTGCTTGTGCAGTCTGGTTTTCTGAATTAAATCAATTAAATGAACACACCAGCAATGTCTCCCTGTGCCTCACAGGATATGAAGACCTGCACACAGTCTTCAACAGCGCAGAGTTTGATCACAGGATGAGGTTCTGTTGCACGAACACAAGATGATCATTTGAAGAACTGAGCTCTGAATTAGCCACTAGGCAGGAAACCAAAGGAAGAATTCAGAAATGCAATGGAGGAGTTCATGCCTTATCAGAAAACACAACTGAGAATTTTATCTCAGGTGAATTTAGAAAAACGTGAGGATTGGCTTTCGAGATGATTAAAAATTAGCTGATCCTGAAATGGAAGTTCAGCCAGCAACATTTTTGACTCCTTAGAAACAAAAAGGCTGCTTAAAAATCTTTTATAAGCTAAGCAACATTTTACAGCAACAAACTCAAATGAGAACCAATTCCATCCATCAACTGCAACCCAGAACATCAAGCTGATGGCTGCAGATACTTGAGGGAGGGCTCAGTGGTTGTCCCTCCTCCGCTCCAAGCTGGAACTTTTTAGGAGAGGGCTCCTGTTCTCCAAATGTGGAGAAATGCTTCAGTATTTATGACCCAGCCTTGCTACCCTCCTATTCTCAAAATATATGATTTTCAAAAGCACTGATTACATCTGCTCCCATAGCTGTACTGGATGCTGTGTGAAGGCATAAATCTGAGCAGCAAGGCCAAAACTGCTTAGTGGCAGGAGCTTAGGAACTTCAGCTGACTCCACCAGGAGTCCGTGCACAGCAAGTGTGGGGAGTCAGCACCGCCGAGCATGATTAGAAACTGCCGCTGGGCTTCTCCCAGCTAAATCTGCCTCGTCCACAAATGACCACCAGAACATGAAAAAAACAGATGACTTGCCATACCTTAAGTGAAAAAATATGATTGAATAAATCCCGAGCATAAGACTTTGTGCCTAATTAGTTAAATCCCCTTAAGACATAAAAAAAAATTGCTAAAAGTGCTCTCAGTAATTTGTAATAAGATGCTTAGATAATGCGCTCACTATCAAGGGAAGTTTCCAGTTTCACTGTACTCCATTTTTTAACATCTTGGCAAAGACCTTTTTCCCTCTCTCATGCTAAAGACCTCCCATTGACACTGTAATGTTAGCCTGGGAGCAGCTGGTGACTATTTCTGATGAATGGCAGGTGAAAGGGGTTTTCATGCCAAACCAACACGCACGCAAAACTGGATTCTCCATCCCCACTTCCTTCACTTAGCTGTTTAAAAGAAACCTGGGACAAAGAAGGACTCACAACTGCCCAGGCTGCTTGGGAAAATGACACATTCACTCTTGCACAAGAGGTTGGCTTGGGAAAACATTCAGAGGGAGAGCTGCTTGTCCCTTGGCTTGGCATCTGCACTACCAGGGCTGCAGCAGGGGCACCCGTGGCCACCAGAAGACAGATGGGTGCCCTTAGACTACAGACAGAAGAAAAGGAAGAAATTTCTCTGGGAGCTGACCCAAAATGCAATGGGCTTTCTTGGTAAAATAAAAAAGTAAAATCGGTGCAAAGGGCAAGTTGAAACATGAGCATTTCTCTCCATGCAGAGAGAGAAATTCCAGGCGAGTTTCTTGTTTTGATCCTATTTCCTTTCTGTTGTTGTTGTTTGTTTGTTTTTTTAATTTTTATTTAATTTAGATGAATTTCAGCTTGAAGATTCATTTCAGAATGAGAAATGTAAAAGATTTTGGCTTTTCCTGTAATTTTTGATACAAATAATTTTGTGGGTTGTTTTTTTTTTTAATTTTGTTTTCTTTTTCGTGAGAGTAAACTGAGTGAACAACAAACACTGCCCTCTCCCTATCTACCAACACGAACCCTGTGAGGAAACCCAACATCAAACTTCATATCCAATCCTTTGATCAGCGGACAGATTTAAACCACACAAGTTTAAAGTGAAGCTGCATGAAGCTGCAAAGAGAGGAATGTTTCTGCTGACAGCGGTGCTATCGGCCTTTCAGCGTCCTGAGATTGGAATCTGTGCTGGTGACCCAAACGTTCCGATGGGATGGACGAGGAGCGACTGCACAATCTATGGGTTTCAGTTTTCCTCCCAGTTGCTGCACGCCAAGAGTGCAAACACCAAAAAATGCTGAGTAGCCCCAATTCGCTCTGCTTTCAGAAAAATCAAGGGCATTCAGAAACAACCAGGAC